>NC_067130.1:5598782-5901812 GCF_021347895.1 Acanthochromis polyacanthus
AATACAGAAATGTATGTAAGAAAGAGCATCTGCATGTCTGAATTCAGTTCCCTAAAGGAGGTAACAAAAAGTCTTAGATTTCATTTACAAGGGTCTTGAATAATGGGTCTTGCTTTAGATTGTGATATTTGTTATGACTTTTGTTATGTGGTTGTGGTCCACTGAGATACATTACACATCTAGAAACTAAAAGTTAGACTCTTGCAACAATGGACTGTGAAACACAAGGCTGTTTAATCCTTTTTGTGGGGCTTCAGTCAGTGCAATTAGACTTAAAGTAATTAAAAGACGCTCTTGTCCCCATTGGTTTTCCATCATTCCTTGACCAATAATACTGTGAAAAGATAATTAAGCCATGTTGTATTCAAAATGCCTTCAAACATTTTAACACCATACATACTTGAGTAAAAGCAGGATAAACTTTCAGGTATTTCCACTGATGCCCACCTTGCCGTCAGACGCAGTGTTAATCCTGTAATGGTAGACTCTCCCCTCATACCGCAGAGAAATGGACCTCTGGCCGGGGCTGCTCTCACTCTCACGGACCAAGAAGCTTCCGTTGATGCCAGAACTGAGCAGGTATTCTGCGGCGTTGCGTGACACGGGCCCATGGTACCAGCTGTGTTTCTCCAGACTGTTGACTGGGGTGATGTAGTTGGAGGGAACCCAACCCTGGCCATTCTTTGTCTGTGCCTCGCACCACTCACCGTTGTGGTTGTAACCGAGCACACGCAGCTTCTCACCTAGCCAACACGTGAGATTAAAACACAAAAGTTATCCAACTGTGGGTGAAGAACCTGGGTGAATGCACACACTAATGACTACAGCTCATTCATGTGTTCCACCCTATTTGCACATCTGGAGCTGTTGTGACAGTTTAGCATTGAGAACAGGCTACCATAAATAACATGGACACTGTGCAAGAGATAATGTCAGCAGAAGTCACAGAATCTACAGTTTTTCCTTGAATATAAAATACGCAACTCAGATTAATCTCAAGTTATGCAACTAACTTTAAACATGATTAAATAATAACAGTGGCAAGTATGCAAGCTGAAGTGGAATGCCGACAGTCAGTTATTTGCCAAGCGAATCTGAAGTCAAACAAACCTAGTTCTTTACAACAAAACCAGAAGAGAACACACTGGAAAGTTATGTTGTACTGGGCATTTTCTTGTTTATTCCGGTGCATATGTTCCCTCCTTCCTTCCTCTGTTTGTCTGTGTGATCCATCTGCAGTATTGTTTTACAGTTGGTTCAGTGGAAAAAGACCCACGTGTGGGACCATTGTCAGGAAGTGAGAGTCAGATGGGAATGAACACAAAGAGGGAAGGAGACGGGAAGCAAATAAGCAGATTCCCAGTAACCGTGATAACCTTAGGGGGACCTCAGCTATCTTCTGAAGTGTGGGTCCCTTTGCGTGTCACTTCCAACTAAAAAACAATCACTTAGAGTGCAAACATCCAAGCCCTATCCCAACTTGTTTGAATCATTCTAAACTGGAACTACTTTAAAAATTGGGGGATGGTTGTCATTATTTCTTACAGTAAAAACTTCCTTATAGTGACCTGCTGACCAGGGGTTTAAGGCGCTTAGCAAGGTCCTGATAAGTCCAGCTACAGACATTTGTTGCATGTAATCCTCCTTTTCCTGTCTGCTTTCTAATGCCCACTATCTACTCAAAACCAAAATGCCCAAAAAACACTCTCGTCCTTCCTCCCTCACCTTTGGTAATGCTTAGTGTGTTGTCACCACTGGCCACGAAATCATAGAGTGCGACAAACAGGTTGGGGTCATTCTCGCTGGGTCCGGCCAACAGGTTCTCTTTAGAGTTCCAGCGAGCTGCTTCTGTCAGACCCTGACCCTCGAAGTCTGGTCTCTGGAGAGCTTCTGGAAAAACAGAAAGAAAACAACCCTTTCAAATGACATGTATTTAACTGAAACAGGAGCAAAAACATTTACAACGCAGCACTGAAGACCTGTAGGTGTGTGTTTAGCAAGCTTCACTCTGTGAAGTTTTCCTCAAATGGTTTCACACGGGTAAGGTGATTCAGCAAGTGTCAACTCTTGCCTCTCCACATGTCATTTAAATTCTTCTACATCCCCTTCAACTGTGCCTTGCCCCAACAAGCAGATCATCAGCTGTGATCCCACCATGGGATTAGAGCAATAAACCTGATCATGTGACCTGCACTGTCCTTCATGTCTCTACAACTTTTCATTTCCTGGATTATCCCTACTTAGTTTTCATTTTCTTGAATACCTAGACAACTACACCACAGGAGACCATGGGAATCCATTTCAGCATGAATCTTAACTGTAACTGTAAAATGGATGCGCCATATCTCCGGCAAAGTGCCTGAGTTGGAAGTGCTTTAATTTATAGCTATGTTAATTACAGACAGCACTTGAATTATAGCAATTGTAGAGCAGTAAACGCTTGGAAAACTGACAAAATGTGAGAAAAGGAAGAAAAATGATGAGAAACAAAGTAAATTGTTCTAAAGATGAAGCGAGAGGAGCACAGACTGATGTAAAGTTAAAAAAAAAATGTAACAGCAGTTTGGCCTTGACATGAGCCTGATTATGTGGTTTCCTCAGCTGTTGTCGCATATGTTTTAGAGGTATCTTACATTTCATCCCCCAACCCGCACATCTTTTCATCTGACACAACAGGCTGGGCTGGCATTAGGTTTTCAGCTGCTAGAATTTCACAGCCAGTAGCGAGATGTGAGGAGGGAATGTTTCAGATTAATAAAATGTGAGTTCAAAACGGCGACAACAGTACAAAGTGGCAAACAAACCTGAAAAAGTGATGAAATGCACAGAAAGTTAACTTAACCTCACAAATCTGACTACAAAAAAATAGGTTAGCTGCATACATGTGACATATTAAAGTCTTAATGACTAATGCACAGAAAGCTAAAGCCTTGAACAGCAAAACAGCACCCAGCCGGTACACTTGCTTTCTTTGTGACGTCCCTTCTACTGTCTTGGTGACTGTCCTGGCCAAGATCAGCAAAGCAATTAGCTGGCAAGATAGTCCACTGCAGTCCACCTTGGCCTCGCAAGTAATAAAATAGGCCAACAGCTGACATCTACCCTGCATCATCACGTTTTGGTTTGCACCTTCAGCACTTCCACAGCACATCTCTGCACTGCTTGCATTGCTGGTAGCATTTATCTACACTCTCCATGGCTCTCTTTGTTAACTACAGTTTGTTTTGTGTAAAAATCTTGGAACATCTTTGCCACGTTCTCTACCGCTTTGCAACGGCAGCGTTTGCGTATATTTGCAACTTATATAAATGTTGCCAAATGTTTGATTCGCTTGAATGCGAAAACATCTGTTGACCTGCAGAGTCTGGGGATTTGCTAACATTGGACAACTTGTGAATGTGTTTATTTAGTAATTTAGCAATCATCCGGATCTAATGCAACTGAAAAGATTGCAGACAAACCTAAAAACAGCTAAACAAACATAAAAATATCGACTGCCCCCATGACAATGAAATAAAACTCATTTGCAGTAGAATGGGTCATATATTATTTCACATATATAATTCACAATAACATATTTTTAACCCAAGAAGATCCATCAATAGAAAGAAGTAGCCCATTCCAACATTAGCAGCTCATTCTACCAGTGCGAATAGTCTAAGGGTGAAGTTTAGTTTCTGAGGACAAAGCAAGGGGGATTTGTAAAACTATACTACTGCAGGTTGGTGGTATACCCTCAAGGCAAAAAACAATTAAACGACGTTCATTATGTATTTGATTATAAAACCTTCTGGCAATTAAAGAGTAAGTTTTACTATCGCCTGGCACCACATAAACACTGACTAGCTGTGATCTTTGTACGTGTTAAGACCATACAAATTATATGCATAATTAAAATTCCTAGCAACACTGATAACAGTGGAAACTGCAGAGAGAGCTGATTCCACCCACAGTATAAATTGAGAATATGCTCTACTCCACACTTTCAGCATGACAATGAGTCTAACAAGTGATATTCATTCCTAGAACAGGATTCAATAATTAAAGAATTATAGCTCCAAAGGCTTTTGCTCAGGACAGTTCAGTAACACAGAGCGGCAGGTTTTTGCTAAAACATCTGGATTGATGTTCAAACTTTGATAAAACCTAACAAAAGCTGTAATTAAGCTCATCATAGGCTGCTTTGCTATGCCATGCAGGCAGGAAAAAGAGCTGAATTTCCCACTTACCTGCACAGAAAAACAAGTAGGATTGAACAGTTATCTAATATCTGTCGTATAAAAACATAAAACCTAGGTTTTCATAATTATAGGTCTCCTACTTGTACCCCCTGAAAATCTATTGGGCTTACCTCAATATATCAAAAAACATGCCACTGTCAATGTTGCTTCTCTGAAAAGGTGATATAAGCTTTTCAGTGCTCACTGGAAAGCACTGGAGAAAAAACAAATCTCCTACCTGGACAGTATAACAGGCTTGGTCATTGTTTTTACTTCATAAGTGGATGTTGGAAGAGAGAAAATTTCAGAGATCATCAGTTTGCCTTTGCAATAAATAGAAGTAATATCACCTATGCTATTTTTTTCAGACATAATGCCTTTTGAAGGAGTGTTCAAGTCTGTCTCATCTGAACAAGACCATGGTGTAAAACTCACCATACTTTGATATATCCACTACATAAGGATCATTACCTTGACTTGGGTAAAGGACGATGTGTTCTACAGTAATAGAGGCACAGCTGGATTTGGTGAAACTCAAAGCTATTGAGCTGATTGAAAATAGCTGTGGCAAAGCCGGGGCTAAATAGAAGAGTCACATGCTCCCACTCTGGATGATTTAAGATGTTGTTAAATACAGAGCTGCAAGCGTGTTCTGTACAACACAAGTCTTGAGGGTGATTGTGTCGTGCAATAGACAAGCTTTCCACTCAGAGATCAAAAAGATATGACTCCTCAAAAGAAAAAGTAAAGATAGATTGTAACATACACCTCTGAAACTTTTATAACCCTAAGAGAGTTAACAGGCCCAACACCCTGTCACATGACATTGTTGACAAGTTGCAGGCATCACTGTGTTGGAAGGTCGGTTAAAGACTTTCACACAATCTCCTTTCTCAGGTTATAGGCTCATCAACCTATGCACTCTGAGACAATAAGAGCCAAACGGTGCTCATTTTAGGTCACAAATGTGCCATTTTTTATAATATAATAATGCCACTATAAAGCATGTGAAACATATTTGCTCTAGAGTTGTATTGAGATCGGATCTCGTCATCAAAAGAGTCGCATTTTGATCGACAGACATGAGCAACAGAATAATGCAAACTATTCCTTTGGTCCTTAACAGTCTCCTACTTTTTGTTTACTAGGGCTGGCCCGAATAGTGGTTTGTGGCCTCCGAATATTCGGGCCCTATTAAAGACGAATATATAATTCGTTCCGCCCCGTAACGTCCGTCTTCAGCATCTTGTCTTGTTTTTATGCAACGAAGTGAAGCGTGGCTTCAGAGTCGGCAGCCACCCGGCCATTCGGGTGGTGTTTACAAACACGAATGGAGGAGTCGAGATGAGCCGAAGAACACGGCGGGATGAGCCGAAATGGGCCGAAGGCGCAGGGAAGAGACGAGCTCTGAATATTTTCGTCTGGGGGGAGGAGGGGGTGATCACATCGACATATGTGTATATGTTATAGACATATGTGTATATGTTTATGTGATCACAGGACGAGATGAGCCAATGTGGCCTGAAGGCGGAGGGAAGACAGTAACGCTGCATATTCTTTCCACCCGGTGACGTCCGACGGCGGGAGGGGGGGGCGAATATTCGGATACCAAAATTAATATCCGGATAGTGCCGTAGCGAACGAATATTCGGATATTCGGGATATTCGGGTCCAGCCCTATTGTTTACAATAGAAAACTTACAAAGGATGTCAAAAAATAAAGTTTTTCGCCAGACCTGAAAGTAAGCAAGACATAGTATACTGCTAAGTGTCAGGCCTGGTCATAAAGTGTGTGGGCAGCGAATTTGAGCAGTCCATGCCCCACATGTCCACTTAACGGGCCACAAATACCACAGCTCTTTGTGAGAGGGTCACAGCACACTGACACATGGGCCAAGAAAACGCACACTCACAGAGAGGAAAAGAAAAGTCATAAGAAAAAGCAAACTTGGGAGGTAAATGTGAGGGGAACATAAAGGACGAGAAAGGCCTTTTATCAGACTGCAGCGCTCCAGAGTCATGGAGTGGGAGAAATTACAGCATGTCTTGGCTGCATTACTGAGATGACAGTCAAAATGATTAAATATGTGTGGAACTTGTAAAGAAATTCATAGCTATGACTGCACTGCTATGAGCAATTAGAATGCACCAGAGGCCACCCACAGATGCCAGATAGAAATTTCCTCAAACAGTGGGCTACTTAAAGAAAATAAAACGTCATGTCTGGTTCCACGTGGTCCTGGTGGCTCCAGTCGTCTTAAATGAGCCGATTAACACCTTGGACTAAAGCCAAATGCATCTAACTACCTGGCCCACTGGTAACCAGAAGAGGTCTTGGTCCACGATCATGAATCTATATGACAGTGTGGTCCACCTCTGTCAAGTCAGCCTTGGTAATAATCCACATATTTGTGAAGCTGAGAAAGGAAAAACCTCAAGTTTACATATTTTTCTTGCATCACCTGTCATTACCAGAGTAGTAGGTGGCAGAGAACAAGGGGAACAGATTCAGATCTCATGCCTAAAATAAGTAGGACATATTGTGAGGGAATGTTCAGACCAAGCCCAACGGAGGTAAGAAGGGAACATATGAAACAGGTAAAAATCCACCTACTAAACATGAAAGAAGTAGCATTTCCTTTATTTAGATGGCAAGTTGACATAAAATACTGAACCCCCATTTTCTCGCTATTATATCCCAAACTACAATTCTTCCAATGAGGTCAACTGATTTTTTTAACAGGAGCAAAAGATAAATAATGCCTCCCAGTTAGTTTAATTTCAGTTGGAACATCTCAGCATGAGATTTGCTGTGTCTTTTACCATATGGTCTAAAAATTAGAGACTCTTTATCACTGTCATCCACTTCAATGGGGAGGACTATTAACTCTATTAGATCATTTGGTTGCACAATGTTTGGCAGACAGAAGTCCTAACTGAGTCTTCCATTACTAATCAATTAACTATGTTGATTATGTAAAGACTCAATGTGCCCTGGATTTCTTCGAATTCCCCTCGTGTTTCATACATCATTCGCAAATCAACTGTGCATGACATCGGAAAGAAATAAGAAAAAATATATATCCATGTTATCTTCTAAATTTATTATGGCTACAGTGAAAAATATCCATGCAGTGGAACACAGAGAAGTGAAAAGCAGAGTGCAGACTGAGATTAGATCCCCTCTCTTCATAAACAAGAGTTAAGTGGGACATGGCCAGGAGTCAGATTTCCTTGTATTCTCTTCTCCGTCTCTTTTTCCACTTTTTTCCTCTGCAGCTAGCCAGTGTGTCTGGCCTCCCTCACCCTCCCCTCCGCTCCCTCTCCGCTTTCCCCTCCCCATTCTTCAGTTTCCACAGCTCAGAAATCATTGTTGAGACTTTACACGGTGATACTTCATCTTTTCTCCATCTCCCTGTGCTTGTTAGCCCCAGCATTTTCCCCATTTCTGACATCTCAACTGTGATATTTGTCTATACCTCTCCAAAGCAAACTGTAAAATCGAGGCCCATTCTTAGAGACAACATAACAGCCGTTACTAAATATCCTTACCTTCCAAGTAACAGCTGGAGGAGGACGAGAGGCCTTTCTTAGATTTACACCCCACCAATTTCAGGCATATCTCCAACATTTTCATTTGCTTTCTTTCCCTTCCCGCTGAAATTTTGTGGGTTATTCAAATCAGATGTCCTTCGAACGATTACCGTCTACATGTGTCCAACAAAAGAGGAAAAAAAATCAAATACAAAAGGAGAAACAGCAACAAGCAGAAATGTATACTGGTTCAGTTTTCCCAGTTCCTTCCACCTTCTGTAAATCTTTTTGTCTTCGTCTCTTTCCGAAACTGAAAGAGTCCGCTGTCCGGCAAAGTCTAACAACTTTTTCTTATGAGCGTCTCCATGTTTTTTTCCACTTTGGCTTTCGGGCTTCTGGTTAGCTCCACTTCTCTAAGACGAAAGAACGATCCAAGAGCAGAAAATCGGTTCAAAAGCTCGCTAGTGTTGCAGATGTGTCAGTGGAGCAGGCAGTAGGGCAGTGTGAGCAGTGCCATTCCTCTCTCCTGTCCCCTGTGTGAGTGTGTATCTGAGGCACAGGGACTACTCGTGCTACAGCTGCCAACAAAGGGCCTCTTTCAGGCTCAGCTTGCTGCACTCAATGACATCAGCTGAGCCCTCCCACCTCCAGCGATGGGAGGGAGAGACCACTACCACACACATTCTCCAAGAAGAATACAAACAACACTTCAACGGCATCCAAAATTCATGCCAGCATGCGAGACAAAAGCTCCAGAGGTCTTGTTTAAAAATGTGAAGAGTTTAAATTCTGTGTAATTCTAATACATTTATCCTCTCGTCCTGTTCTGAAGTTAGAAGATAATTACACGATGCTCCGCCTCCAACTTTTGACCCCCCACCCCTCTCTGTCTTTCTGCCACCCTCTCTCCTTCTCAGCTTTGGTTTTTCCCTCTCTCTCCAGTTCCAAATGTTTACAAGTTGAGGAATCAGTCCGGGAAAAAGGACCAGGTGGATAAAGGCAGTGAGGAAAGTTTAACCTTTGTCAGTCTGGCTTCATACACCACTCAGACAAGCCTCATTTGACACAGATCATTTCAAATGGGAATGAAGCGAGCAATGTATTTACATTCAGCAAATGAGAACATGCATATAATGGTTTCTGGAGAAAAATGTGCGGCCGTAAGTTTAGTCACATTTCTTAACTAACCCAACTCGAACTAAGTCGAGTGGAAAAGTAAAAACTATGATTAAAAACAATTAGAATAAGAATGTCACAACGGCTGCGGTTATAAATGCATCTGGGAGTGTCAATGGCATCTGTCAAAAAATTAATGTATTGTGGGCTGTGGCCTCTGTGTTCTTATTCCAATTGCTAATGTTATTATTTCATCCCACCAAATGACGCAAACTTCTTAGTAAACTCCTTATTTTCTATTTCACGTTTAGCTCCCTTCCTCTGTTGCTCCAGCTGACCACTATACATATTACTGCTCAACATCTGATTACATTCTGCTGAAATATTCCTTCTCCCATTCATCACTACAGTATTCCACAAGTGAGAATTATGCAGTTCTTTGAATATACTGTAGATAATGGGTGAAGACGACATCAAAAACATTCACAGTACCTATTGCAATTCTAAACAACAGCCATAAAACAAATACTGCAGTCAGGAAACTTGTCTCTTTTCTCATCTCATTCCTGAGGTTTACTTTCTTTTTATTGCCGGATATTGCTGCGTTTCTGTTATTATGTCCACTCAAGCTTTATGGGCTAAAAGGATTATTGATCGTCATTACACTGAAGACTAAAACCACAAGAGCAGCTGCAATCTACTGAGTACGTCTGGCAAATATTTTCCACACAAATGACAATCATCCCAGATTGTGTGTATGTGTTTGACTTCACAGATAAGAGGTCCAGTCAAGTGGGTGATTACATACTGTTGGGAAGCTGACTCGATGACACCATATCACCTATTATGTGTGCCAAACCAGTTTACTGGCTGACCTCCTCCTTGCAATTTCCAATCAGAGAACAAAAGAAGTGACTATAAATACGTCCCATACACATAAGTGCACAGATCCGGAAACAGCTTCTACTTTACGTAGCTTCCAAACTCCAAATGTAAAGCAGTGACGAGCTGACTGAAAGTTTGTGTTAAACAAAGTTAAAATCTAATCCATTTCTTCAGACACCAAAATGACTATACAGTTGAATAAACTCCTCTCTAAATCAGTTCTCTACAAAAAATAGAAGCATGGATTCCCAAGGAAGTACAGAATAACTGAACGATTGTTGCATTACATATATATTTACAATACCGGTCAAAAGTCTTATAATGCGGGTGCTCAGATAGCTCAAGTGGTTGAGTGGGCGACCCATGAACAGAGTTATAGTCCTCAACGCAGTGGCCTGGGTTCGATTCCAGCTCATGGCTCTTTGCTGCAGGCAAACTATATTACTTACTTTCCTGTCTGTCTTTCTACTAACCAGTTCAATAAAGCCAACAAAAGGTTAAAAAAAAAAAAACTACTTAGAACGCTCCAGTTTCTCATGAAAATTTAAGTAGTAAAAGTCCAATTAATTGACTGAAATGGTACAAAGATAAGCGGTGAACTGCCAGAGGTTAAAAAACAGGTAAGGATATCCAAAACTGAACATTAATGTACGTTTCAGAATTATACAAAAAGGCCTTTATCAGGGAGCAAGAAATGGGTTAACAACTTAAAGCTGTTCTGCAGCAGTGGAGGTTGATCAGGCTTTGAAAGTTGGTGCTACCAAATCCCACAAGTGTTCCAACTTTTCCTGATTACCTACAACCCCGTCTGTCTGCATGAAAGTGGTGTTGGAACACACTGTAGCACCATACCCTTGAGAACATTATTTGAACAGTATTGTCCTGCAGAAAATAGTGTGTTGCTATAAAAATGGCGAGGAAAAGGCAATTACCAATAGAAGAGACACAGACCATCATAGCATTTAAAAATGGAGATCTTTCCTAAAGAGAAATTGTGAAGAAAGTCAAGGTGTCAGCGAGTACATTATTCTTAACCATCAAAAGGCATTCAGGAAGTGGAGGAAACTCTGACAGGAAGAAGTCTGGAAGACCCAAAGCCACAACAGAATCAGAAGACAAGTTTCTGAAAGTCAACAACTTGGCGATAGGCGGCTCACAGGACAACAGCTTCAAGCACAGCTTAATAGTGGTTGTACTGAGCAAGTCTCAATTTCAAATATGGAGGAGGAAGCATGATGGTCTGGGGCTGTTTTGCTGGATCCAAGGTCGGTCACTTGTACAGAGTGAGAGGAACCCTGAACCAAAACAGCTACCACAGCATTCTGCAGTACCATGCAGTACCCTCTGCTATGTTCCTAGTTGGTCAGGGATTCATCCTACAGCAAGATAATGACCCAAAACATAAGTCCAAGCTATGCCAGAACTACCTTAGGAAAAAAAACAAGATGGTAGGCTTGAAAACATGGAGTGGCAGCACAGTCGCTAGAGTTAAACCTCATGGAGCTGGTTTGGAATGAATTGGACAGAAGAGTGAAAGCAAAGCAAAGTACAAGTGGCACATTTGTAGCACATGTAACTAACACTGCCTTCAAATGGAAATTGTAGGCTCGTAATTACGACATAGGAATGCATGTAAATGAACGTTCACATGGTGACACCATCCGCAAGTCATAAGAACACTTCTGCTAGGCAATGGTAATATGGATGTTTCATCAGCACCGAGAAGCCACTTATGATAACCTTTAAGCACGTCAATAGGTTGGTATTGTAACGTACGAAATGCAAGCACATAACGGAAAGACTAAGCCATTAGGAATATCAACAGTTGCCTCAGACATTAAGAAATTAAAATCTGTTACAAGCCACTGAAAAAATAGCTGCACATCATTCATAATTGCTGGACACATAAACAAACAAAACGACATGGTCATCAATATCCCCGCCACATGTGATGTCTATGAGTCTATATCCAAAATAGTGATCAAGGGCCATAACTCTGTTAAATATCATCGCACAGGTCTCATTTTCGAACTTGATCAAGGTGTCCATGGTGTGAAGCTACACACTAAATTTCGTAATCCTAGCTGTAATAGTTTCCAAGAAAAGCTGTCCCCTTCATGTCGGACGGACGGACGGACGGACGCCAAACCTATATACCCCTTTTCCACTTCGTGGAGGCGGGGGATAATAAAACGTGTCACAACTTGTGACCTTGAAGTTTTCCGAAAATTTCCAGTATTGAGGACATGAATACAATATAGAGGCATTCTAATGGACTCTTGTCAACATGATAAACACAGTCCCATTTGAAATGAATAAAAATCCTCAAATCTCAGCAGCACTGAAGGTTGAACCTTTACTTGACTGTATTTTAAACTGCATGGAGATTTCTAAACAACTCTGAGTGACATAAGTGTTTCACAGTACACTGTGCAATGTAAGCCACTATTGTTTCGGTCTATGAACAAGTTTGCACTTGGTCATGATGAAAATTTGATCAACAGCTCAGATAATGTGCAGATGCTCAGTAACAAGTACAGGAATGCACAAGGACTATTACATAAGTATGTATAAAAAAACAGCATTGAGAAATTGAGTTAGAATAGACTAGAACAGCTTTATTGTCATCATACACGGGGGCATTATGAAAATGTAAATAGCTGTCACTAGATGATGCATTGACAACAAGCTATGAGTGACAAAATAACATTAAATAATAAAATCAAATGTACATGCTAATTGATTTATCAAAGAAGAGAGCTCTTCTTATTGCCAACAATCTTCTGTCTGGATTAGGTGTTGTAAATATTCAAAGCATGAAAATCTAAAGTATTTGTGTATCCTTGCAATAATGACACAAGTTCTGACAGCTAGAGGGAAAAATTTGTGGGATTTTAAAAGAAATCCAGATCAGGCTTTTCATTTCAAACTGAGAGTAATCCAACCAACTCAAAATCACAGATGACTGAAAGCATAAAGAAAATAAATACACAAACGCCGCAGCACTGACATGGACAGGCCTATCATTACACATCCATAACAGCTTCGACAATTCTCATTAGCAATTATATGAATCCTTCAACATGCATCAGTCAGACTGGCTTTGTTAGTAATGACCTCAATACCCTGAACATCCACAGTCACATGGCACCAGGCTCTATACCATTGCTGCAGTGCTGGTATGGCAAACATTTGTGTTCCTCTCATGCACCACCCCAAACACCAATTAGGAAGAAATGCAGGCTTCCTCAAACTCTGAGAAAGGCCCATTAACTTACCGCAGTCACAAAGTGTCGGGCAAGATGAGAGGATGAAGGGAAGAGAAGAGGGGCTATAAAAATGGAGGAGGAAAGAGGAAAAAAGGTTGCAGATGGAGAAACATGAAGCACATTGTTTGGAAGTGAGCTCATAGGAGAATCACTCACTTGCGTTTTATAATCCGGACCTAGTATGTTAACAGTTAGCTGACGTACATCCACCAACGAGAGGGCTTTTGGCCTTTTGTCTCTCATGTACCCCCCCCTCCTGCTTTCCTGATTATTTTCTGCAAATTTTAAGTAGAGAATAAACTCATACTATACATTTGCAAATCTTACTGTTGACATGATCCATATAATACATTTCAAATCCTTACTATTTTCACTAATTATAGACTGGGCACTGATTTTCCATTGCTCTTTTACCCATATGCACCGAGCAGGAATGCAACTCGACAATTCAGGCTATTACAAGATTATCTGATACTGACATCTGCTATAAACATTTTTTATACGATGATATGTGGTAAGGCAGCGAAGGCAGAGGTAGACCACTAACATGTACGATATTTAAAACTGGTCATGCTGATGCTCATGAGAAGAGAAAATTAGGAGTTGGTAAGAAGATCTGTTTGAGGACTGCTAGCTCTCTGTCATGCCCACTTCACGCCTGAGAGCACACACACACACACAAACATAATCGCACTGTCTAACAATGTTAGAAATGCAAGCCAGCCAACACATGGCATAAATCCTCATCCATCTAAGCTATGGAACAAGTGTTATTAAACCAAGTAAGTTTCCTAATTACGAAGTAGGAAAAAAAGGGTGGGAAACAGGGAGTGCCACAAAGCAGTGCAGATTCCTAATAATGATTTTGCACTGCACATGGCTCATCAATTCATTGCCCAACTGAGCAATCATATCAATCTGTAACTGTCAAGTGTACTTATATATCAGACCAGGTATCATATATGTAACATATGGGTGTGTGTGCGCACATGTGGCTGTTTACTCAGGGTCCTCTTGAGAATGCAGACAGAGTGTCTGAGGCGTGTAGACCAGCAGATGAGGTTAAGAGGTTTAGAGTTCCACATAATTCTCCACTCAGTGTTGTCCACAGGGAGAATGGACACTTGAGAAGAAAAAGGTCACTGCTCTAGTTCAATGTTAAAGTTTCAGCATCAGTCTGTGGTGCTAATATGTCACCAATGCTGGCAACAGTGAAACCAACAGACAAACTTAGAAGCAGATAAATAGATTTTCCTAAAAGCTGCTGTCAACAAATGGACACAAAGAACAAGACAAGCATCCTTATGTCGATTCTCTCTGGGCTTTTTGAAAGTTGTTTTCCTGCCATAAACTGGCCCAGAGGTCATTAAACAAAATTGACGATGAAATTCTATTTATGTGCATCTGCTCTCACACAATCAATATCTCTTTAGCCTAAACCCTTCCTATTTGAGGTGACCCACAGAGAATACGCTAAGTGCTCAGCTTTACACAAGTCTTCAACACAGACAGACCAGGCTGCCGGCATGCTGAGCTGAGGCAGGGAGTTAAACCCAGCCGGCCTATTGGAAAAGGAGCGGAGGAACCATTTTATCATGATGACAGACACAAAATAGGGCAACACAAACCAGGTGACTAAGCAGAACCGTTGCTCATTTCTCCACATGACAGAACGTTGTGACAGGTCCATCATGCGCCAGAAATATGCAAACCATGCATGAGCGCCAGAAATGAGCAAACCCTTAGAGAATTGAAATGTATGGATGCTAGCCCAGAGTTTAAATTTCATACTTTGAGCAAACAGACAGGCAGGTCGAATATACACAGCCATTCATCACTTGTCAAGTAATAAAATGCTGTGCTAATCATCTGTGTTGAAAAGGTCTGTAAAAATTAAAAGGGCAGAAGAGAGGCCAGATAAATTAGCTCTGCTCAGAATAAGCAACCTATCAGTACATGTGTGGAGGAGAGACAGAGTAAATCCAGTCTTTTTCAGAATTTAGCTGAACTTCTGAATTTGAAACAGAGTGCTGGCATTAAAGCACAACTTTTTATATTCCATTGTTTTATGAGAGTGCAGACTAAGAAAGCCAAGCTCTTTCAGGAGAGAAAGAGAAAGCTGCATAGAAAGGTTGCATGTATGATTATGAGGTTTGCAATGCTATAGCAATTGAAATAGAAAGTTTTAGAATAGAAAGCAGTAAAAGTATTGGATTTGACTTCATGGTTCAAAATCGCAAAAAGAGAAAACAATGATAAAAGCAGACACAGTACACAGTACAGTAACCAGGACAGACCAAAGTCAGTCTTTGTACACTGGTTTTCTGCTATCAACTAGGAGACATTATCTAAATGCCTGAGGAAAGACCCCATTTGTCTGAATGCCCACTGGAGTAAAAACAGCAACAGATACACAGGAGAGCGACTCTGGCTATGAGACTTTCAAGCTGCAGCAGTGGAACTGCTTGGGCTCTTCTTAGTGTCTAAGTGGATCCAGATGCAGCAAGCATTGCAGGCCCCCTCTTATCCTCATATAGCGCTAAGAAGAGGAGCTTAATGCAACACAAAGGGACAGAACAGCATACCAGTGCTGTATAAATTGGACTGGTGAGGGAAAAAAAACAAACCAGACAATAATGAAACTGGCCAGACAATGCCTTGGTGAACAGGATTTTACTTTTTCCAACTCTATAAAAAATACATTTGAAAAATGTCTTTAAAGACAGAATTCTAACCATAAGAGAAAAAAAAAATCAACAGACAAGTAGAGGAACATCAGCCATGTTTAAAGACACTCTGAAAGGAAAAGAAAAAGAGATGCCCCATGTCAAATCTTGCCCTTATATCAGACTTGACACTGTGGTCTGCTAGGGGACAGAGGGATTCTGAAAATGAATGCATTTTCTACAGAAAGACAAAGCTGACATCCTAGGTAACAGGTTGTCAGCAGAGAAAACAACAGCTGTGTCTGGTGCTGCCTGCTTGGGCATGGAGTGGGGAACGGGGCTGTTTTTCTGTGTGCGTGGAACCAGGTGGCGACATGCTTCCATACTGCATTCCTAACTCAACTTGGAGGTTCTCTGTAAGCACGTGAGCGAGTGCTGCATGTCCTATCTATATATGTGCAAGGGGGCGATGACTTGCAAAGTGAACAAAAAGATCACACATGTTGCTTGGTGATCGGGAAAACTGTGATACCAACATAAGACCCCCTCCCAAAAAAAAAGCTTGAGCAAAATTTCAGCAAAGAAACGCTAACATAGCTACAGAAGCTTTCTTGAAACGCAAAGAAATTTCAGTAAATAATTATTTTCTTGTCAGCAATAGGACAATCACAAGCACATTTATTTATTTATAAAGTGTTTCAGATGCTGAAATGAAATCAAACAAAAAAAACCCAGTAAGAGTCAGTGACTCCACAGACTCAACAGAACTGTTTGTCCAAAACTGACTTGGATACACTTTCAATTGTTCTGTGGAAAGGACTGCGTACCCTAAGTATACGGAAAAAGCTTTGATTTAAGCTTCGGTTTAAGCCTTTGTGATCTTTTTCTTCCTTTGTTTGCATTTGGGATCTTGTTTCTACAAATTAACTCCATTACAGTAGCCTTTAAACAGACGGATTTCTGGTCTGAGAATGTAAAATACTGTATGATTGAGACGGGAATCTGAATTTTGTTATCTGTTAATGCTTCCAAAAAAATTACATAACTCAAGTTGTTAAATCAGATTTTTTTCTGAACAAGTGTAAATAAACGCATCTGTATTTGCCAAGTACTTAAGTGAGAACAATCAAAACAAAGGTGCAACTGTATAAAAAGCCTCATGCGTTTCCGTGTGGAAGATGAGTATTTCTGTACATCACAGCTCCTGATTTTATATAAAAAAACAGGATTGATGCTGAACATAACATTTCAACTGAAAGCTTTAATAATGGAAGATCACACAGAACAGCTGTGAGATGATAATTTTCACTTAATTTGAAAATTTAAGGCAGTAGTTGCTCATATCTTTATGTCGTAGCAACCTATTCTGGTCCAGCAGCTGTAACTGAATGTCTGTATCATGTTAGGGAGACATTACATGGACTCGGCTTATGTTATTAAATATTCATGATAGTTTGGCAGAGCTCCAAAAGACATTTTCACTAAAGCATTACTTAAACACTCTTGGATCACCCCATCAAGTCTCCTCAGCATGTTATCTTCAAGTCGCAGACAAGCCCAGCTGTGTTTCATGCTCATCAACTTTAATTTTTTGTAAAACAAAACATAATTGCAGCTCGAAAGCTGTGATAGGAACATATCAAACGTCTACAACATACAGAAAGAACAGAATGGCCTTGTCTTACAAGACAGAAATGGTGGGAGATGGCAGTTCGTGGCAGCCATTAAGAAATAAACTTATTGCAAGGTAATCACATAACTGTAAATGATATACATTTGTCAATGTTTGCTGCTTGTGTTCTATTTACAGTCATAGATTGTGATTTTTGATGTGCGCTCAATTATATACTGTTGATTTTTTTTACTAAGTCCATTGTTTGCTTTTCCTTTTGTTCTCTGTCTATAAAAAAATTATATGCAATGTGAAATCCAGCAATGAAAGAACTTGAAAGCAAAAGAAAGAAAGAAAGAAAGAAAGAAAGAAAGAAAGAAAGAAAGAAAGAAAGAAAAGAGGGAGGGAGGGGGATTGCACCAGTTATTTGATAGAGGAATGCACAAGAGGTCACATTCTTCACTCCACTGCTGTGGCTTGCCCTATGTTCAACTCTCTCTTTTTCTCTGTGCAAAATAGGCAATATTACTCAACACACCTCTGGTGCAACAGATCACACACAAACATATGCGATTCCCTTGGAAACAGAGTAGACTGGCTCAGGAGGCGGAGAGTGAAGAGGCCTTGGCAAGAACCCATTAATGATATAGTCATACCGATCAGATAACACTCTTACACAATAGGCCTTTTATTCGAGGACAACATTTTGATATTTTACAGCAGGGGGAGTGCAGGTAAAAATACTAAAATTAATCATGGCTGAATTACATTAAACCTTTGTTGATTCCAGTGACACTGCCATGGATTAATGGGACACCTGAGAGAAAACGGCCATCATTAATACTATTAGTAACACCTGTACTTCCTTCTATTATGACAGGATAAATCACTGTTACATACTACCAAGAAAATATTCTAAGACATCTAGCAAATATATTACATGTTCATCCCAAACTTACTCTCCTCCCACGTCATCAAATTTAACTTGGAAATAAATCTATCATGCTGACAGTCAGTAGAAAATGGAAACATGCTCACAATCAAATACTGTACATTTGTCATACTTTTACCACTTTAAAGCAGCACGATTACCATTCATGTCCTCTCTGACTTTGATTGCAAGAGTTAAAAGTAGGGAGCCTCTGAAGCAAAGACGATCTTGACTACCCTGATTTATACACACAGCTGTTTTGGCAAGTCACTGGCTAGCATGGCAATAAAGTGGAGTCTTTTCCAGGTGGTCAAGACTTGATGAGAGGGGAAAACACTTACTAATCAGCAATGTGTCATCCGGCAAGGGACAAATGTGCGCCACACACACACACACACACACACACACACATTCAGACACACACATTCACAGACACACATTCATAGACGCAGTAATATGGCATTACCACTAGATAAACTTCCATCGCAAAAAACCATTCAACCACAATCAAGGTTGGGAAGTAAACAGATTAGAGAGAGAGAAGTCCATTTAGTTGAGAGTTTTGCAGAATGTGTGTGTGTATGTGTGTTCACTAGAGTGGAAACATGGCCAGCCAGGGTAAGGGACAAGGCACCAGGGGCCTAACAGCTGGCCTGAATGAGCATTACTACGAGGCGCCTGCAACGTGGGTATGTATGTGGGTGTATACACACACACACACACACACAGACCCCCTCCTCCCATCTTCAGGACCCACAGGGATCACGGGAGGAGATTTGGTGTCTAGACTGTATAGATTCCTCGAGTTCCAGCCAAAAAAGAGCCAGTTACTGACTAAAAGAGAAATGGATTCACTTACTGCGCACACACTGAACACAGCTGCTGCAGGAAACACACAAACACACACACACACACACACACAGAGAGAAATCAATTGACGTCACTAGAGGAGGGGGGTCAGACTGTGTACCCTCTACCCAAATACAGCAATACAACATCAAAGTAAATTACCATGCATCAGTTAAAATGAACATTGTTTTTACTCGTATTGTCAAAACCTATGTAGTAGATCAACAAATATCAACAGATAAAACGTTGACTTGAATATCCAGGTTACTGAATGCTGCTGATAAGCCATTAATAGCCACTGTTACACTGAAACTAGTCATAGTTTATAATCATGGTATCTTTAACGACTCTTATGTTTTGACCAGTCAAAATAACAGTTGGAGATCTCTCAAACATCAACCACAGTCAACTACAATCAAGGTTGGGTAGTGGACAGATTAGATAAGAGAAGAATCCCGTTAGTTGAGAGTTTTGCAGAATGTGTCATAATGATGTCATTCAAACATCATTATGACTAGTCCAAATTGTTGTGCATGACACTGCTCATATGAGGCTTCCCATTGGATGTGGGTCCTGCAAAGCATTTGAACAGCTGTTAGCATAGGTAATGGTGGTTGCTGTGGTGGGTAAGATCATTAGAAGAAAAATGTGAAATAGAATGAGTTCATCAGCAAGGATGTTGTGGATAACGAGCATTTTTTTATTAGAGAATTATATTGAAATGAACTAGAAAGTTGTTCGAATGTGGCAGTACAACAGCTTGTCACATGAATTTACAGTTGCATTTTCTGTAGTGTGTTACTAGATATCTATAGCATCACTCTGACCAGCTAACACTTATTTAAACATATCCAGAAGGGACAATAAAGACATCTTAAATTACAATGATGACCAGTTATAATTAAACAGCAGATATTTAAAACAGGACTTACAACTAGGTGTAATGTCTGTGTAGGTTCTCATTCATCCAGGTCATGGTTATCCAAAATAGTTTAAATAAATCCACCGGACTTTAAGAAAGTTCCTTGAAAAGGAACTTTTCAAGGAACTTAAAGTCCAGTGGATTTATTTAAACTACTTTGGATAACTAGGTGTAATTCAGCTGCAGACATTCTGATTCACTCTGCAGCTGATGTGTAGATATTTACAAAGGAAAATCCTATACACACAAATGTGTATAGGGAGGTAGTTCGTCCATGAAAGAATGACTTTGTAAATATCTGAAATGTAATTTTTGACAAGGAAGAATTGAATTATGGATACCTGCACTACATATCGCTATTAAATATGTACTACTGTAAGTACTACATCCTTTAGTCATAATGAACTGCCCAATCCTAACATCATTTGTACTTCCTGGAATGTCTGACATGACAGAACTACTGTAGTATTTTCACTGCTGACACTAATAACTTGTTCCAAGCTCCAGATATCATGCATAATTTGCAAAGGAGAAGGAGAATGAAGTCTTGTTCTTATATTCAAACCTATTTTATCTGTGCCAGGTCTTCATGTTCACATATTTAATGGTTTTTCATTTAATTCTCCTTCACAGACATGCAAATGAAACGGTTGTTTGTTTGCACATAGATTAGTTTGTATCTATGTCAACCAATGTACTGTGTTTTCCTGTTTTCCACCCTGTGCATGTTGCTTCAGCATCCACTGACCCTGTGCAGAAATCATCTAATGAAGACAATGAACAAGTGGGGCGTTATCTTCCTCAGTCCCCACAATTTATTGTGCCATGGACATACTTGAAGTTTTGCCAGGCTAGCCTGCAGGCATCAAACAGGGGAAAAGTGCAGGGTTAAGTTCAGAAGAAAAGCCCTGTTGTGCCCATACTGAAATCTATCCAAGCAAGTAGTAACATGCCAGAGGTCCTTCCATTTTCTGTAAACCAACTCGTCTGGCTGGTGACCATAGGTTGGCATTGTTCTCTTCTTGTTGCCTGCACATGAAAGTTGGCTGTTCGTTTAATCTGGAGACAAGGGCAGTAGCTAACCACTTGCCAAATCTGTCATCTATAAAACCCTTATACAGCTTCCAGCTGTTGTTGTTTTCCACTGGTTTGAGGGAATTACAGCTAATAGGTTAAAGTTCCTACGAAGACACATTCTCTTAAACAAAATGACTGAACAAACACAGCGTTAAAAAGGACTCTCTTGAAAATCTGCACCAATTAAATGTTTAAGTTCCGCTACTAAAATGTGTCAAAAACGCAATGGCTTTGTACAGTACTGTTTAATTAACTGTGACAAAATGTCCCACTTGCACATCACACATTTGCACAGTTGGGATACCTGTGACATATGATGTGCAACGATTACCAGAGTCTATGGTGTAGTTTTCCATGCGACAAGAACTGTGCAGTAAAAGATGCAATTGATCTTTGAATTGATATTATAAGTAGGCGTGCAATTTTTTAATACATTTCTTAACTGATAACTGGTACCTCATCAATCACTAATAGATTACTCAATAACACAAAATGAACCCTAATGGCAGAGATTATCAACAACAAGGCCACAGTGCTTTAGCACACTTCAGCTCATCTACAAAAGGAGTTCCCTGGCCAGTAGGCATTAACCTTCACAGGGGACTTTTTCATGGTGGCCCTTTCATAGTTAAATCCCCACAATCTTTTCTTGCCAACATAAACTGTGCGTAGTTCGAGTGACCACCTTCCCACAGCATCAAAGAATAATAGGTTCCACCTGATGGAACACATAGGTAGTACAGCTAATCTAGAACACATGTTCGTCACCCTCTGCCTTTTCATTAAACAGATTCTTAAGTTAAATTATTAACAGCAATTGATCAACTAACAAATAATTATTAACATCCCCAGTTAGAAGTCTATGGTGTGTTCATGTTTAAAACAAAGCATAATAAATTCATATATGGCAGCCCATTCATTATTTAAAAGAATCTATAGTTTGTACTTTTTCCTACTTGGAGTGTCAATCACAAGTAAATCGCTTCCCAGCCAACCCTGACTGCCTACGTAAGAACTGTCTGAAGATACTAGCGGCCATCTTGCAATGTCATGACACACATCAATTTAATAACGCAGTCATTATAACATTATGACAGGAGTGCTCAGTAGTCAAGAATTGGACCACACCCATCTTTAAACCTGGCCTTCATTTTTATCTCAACTAGAAACCTACAAAGTTATGAAGTCATCCCACTGACAGAAATCTTTCCACTGTTGTGGGTAGTTTCAGCTATGGTGAGTGTCTCTGGGAACGTATTGTAGCATAATGAGTCAGAAACACACGCAAGGTGAAAACAATACCAGCTTCACTATCACAGCTGGTAAATATTTTGATATGTTGTCAAATCTGTAATGGACTAACAGCTAGGTGTGCTGTCTGTTGATGGGAGTTACTAGAGATAACATTTATGGCTGCACACTCAGCTGGATGACTTTAGACTGCACTGCATTTGTATGAGTATCTGCCCACGCAAAGGTAAACTAATGCCATCATGTCTTTTTGTCACGGTGCTATATCTTTGCGTCATAGCGAGCTTTTGGAACACTTACTAAGATATACACAAGGTAAAACTCAATACACCCAAAAAGTAACAGTGAATAACTGAGCTGTAATTCTATTGTGCTGCCATGATCACTATGGGAAATTTCACATGATGCTCAGCCGGTTTTATACAGAAAAGCTTCATGTGAACACAGAAATTTTAAATATATGATTTTGAATGAGAATAGTATCTAGGTCACAGCTGCAATGCACTCTGATAAAACCCTGTAAATGAATGTAACCACCAGGGGGCAAATGCCCCTTTCCCTTCTTTTTTTCAACCTTCAAAATGAGAGCCCTGCAATTATTCAAGAATTGTCAGATAGTATTGTCATGAGCCTTAAAAAAAAAAAAGCAGATTCCATTTTCTTTAAACTCTCCAGCCTCCAAATCTTTCTCAGATGTCCTATTTCCTCTGTCAACCCTTTTAGGAAATGGCAGAATGGCAGGCAAACCAAAGAAAGGCACATTATTCCTTCATTAAATGCTAAATTCTACTTTATACACAGCAAATACAAATGCTGCAGACAGTCAAACTTGCAGCGTTGTTCCATGCAACAGTCCAAACTATCTCCAACTAAAATAAAGCTTACACTGATGCCAAACGTGGGCACATTATATTTAAAATGGGATACGTGTAGCAATGACAAGCTGTGTTAAAGATTACAAGCATTCAGATTAATAACAATAAAGGATGGCTACTAAACTGTAAAACTGATGTGAATTCTGAATAGATGTTATTGGCCCAGCAGCTGATCACACATCTCAAGGACGTATTTCTGTATCTACACATAATCACACTACACAACAAAAAATGAGACTGGAAAGAAGCGATCGACTGCATCCGTCGTGCTCAGACCTGTTTTTCTAAACAGGCCTGGTAACTTACTGCAGCTTGTCATTTATTCCATTATCTATCAAGTTGCATTGTTAACTTAAGAGCATACTCAGTTATCTGAACCACACACAGAGAAAGCGGCTGAAACTGCAGTCGGAGTTATAGTTCCAGGAAATTCACCGCCCCACTCAGTCCTTACAATCTGTGCTAGCTAACCAGTGAGATCATACCTATCCACTGTACAGTACACAGAGGTGCCAAGAACAGAGACAGGTCTTTGCTTGCCCCTCACTGCCTCCGTCTCTATCCCAGGCAGCTGCATGCAGAGGTCTGAACCTGCCTGCTGAGACGCAGCATGGTGCTGGCTATCCGAGTTTTAACTAGCTGGGACTCACCAGGAAGTAAATAAAAAAAAGGGGGAAAAAAAAGCATAAAATCATGTGTTGATGTTGCCCTCCTCGTGCACTGTGACTCATCTCCCTGCACATCACAAGAGGAAAGGGGCAGGGAGGAAAAACAAATATGCCCCGTGTCACTGACCCTTTGCCAAATTTGATCCATTTACCGGCAAAAGCTTTCATTCTGTTTTTCTGACCTTCCTCGTCCTGTCTCCCTCTGTGTTATGCAAGACTTAGAGTCAGTGGAAAGTACTGCTGCCAAGGCAATCACAACCCTACAGACACATTTGGTAAACTTATCAGTTAGCTGGATGCATGGCATAAATCTGCTCAATGGCTAATGACCTTTCTAAAAAAAACAACAAAAAAAACAATTCCTTTTATCTCTCAGTTTTCTCTGAACTTCTGTGTAGCATTGATAAACATATTTTCTGTTAACCATGATGATGTTTTACAATAAAAATATTGTATGTAGAAATGATCCACTTAAAGACAACATTTATAAAAACTACAAGAGGAAAGTTACCATTTACTAAGTTTAGCAAGAGTGCAAGTCTTCTGCCTTGTGTTGTGCTACTTTGGACAGTAACTTAAGACAGAGACCACCAAGAAGGTACTTTCATGCGCCAAAACTAGTAAACGTTAAACCATTGACTATTAATACAAGAAGTGCAGTAAGAGATGAGGTCACCACCGTTCTTTATGAGTTATATTTAAAACTATAAAAGTCTGCTTTCTGTGCACTGCCACATTTAAAAAAAGTCATCTGATGGTGGCACTAGGGAAAAACAAGAACAGAAACAGATTACTTTATATGGGAAGTGACTGAAATTTACACTAATATTTTCAATTCTGTGTCCCTGCTTTGCAAAGCACGGTGAGACTGTGGGGCAGGAGCATGTGAGCTTTGCACTGAGGAAAAAGAGGCTCTCTTAGTGGTGCAGTGACAATGCCTTCCTCATGCAAAATGAGCTTACTCAGCCAAGAGCATGAGAAGTATTCTGACTGTTCTAATAGCCAATTAATCACTTGAATAACTGTTTTAGTAAAACAGTCAATTAATTCAGGTTCCACATCTCAGTTCTGAAGATTTGCTGAAATGTAAGTTCAGCATCTTTTACTACTGTACAAATATGATCAATGGAATTATTAAGAAAATAATATGCAGATTAGTCAAAATTGCAAATACTTGTGAGTTGCAGTCCTAATATAACCACATCCAGGATAATATATATGGAGCACTTTGTAACACACACTACACAACATCCTGCACAAACAGAAGAGGCACTGCTGAGCTCTGCACATACTACTAAATCCGCTTTATAGTATAGGCGTTTTTTAATCATTGGTGGATGAGACAGGGTTATGTTTTATGTGTATTTGATCACTAAAGCTGTCTTTAATATATTTTTTGTTGCTGTCATTAGCCATAAATAGTCAAACATCACTGGGGAGACTGAGCACCAGACTTTGTGAGTTGTTCATAAATCTTTTACTCGTAGAGATGGGTCAAATCACTGAATGGTATCCTACCACCTCTGTGTGTTATACAACTATTTGCTTTTTTCAATATGAGTCTGACACTAGAATGAAATGCCGGAAATACAGAAAGGATGTAGCACTCATTTATTGAAAAATGTTGTAAAGGTTGTGTGTGCAGTTTAAATGTTCTTCTAATGTGCTCACAATAGTCGAAATGTACAAACCGAAAGCAATTTCTGAACTGTTTTTTTCATCTCAAAATCTTGGTTTCCCATCTTTAAAAAAAGTATATAAGTAAATGTTTAAATCAAATAGATATTAAATTCAATAAAATGATGGATGTTCTATGATATCCACACCATCACAAGTACCAGCCAATGAAAGAAATATCGGCATCCACCCACAATAAAAAGTCAATCCGTCATCAGTGTGACTGAAAAATAAATATGGCATGTTCTAAATGTAAGTCGATGATATACTCTTATTTTGCCCTTTAAATTTGACAAAAACTGCACTTATCAGTGTGCCATGAGCCAAGAGTAGGAATAATAATATGTTATTTCCACTAGAGGAGAGACTTGATGTTCTCTGCAATTACCAACAAAAGTAAAATTATGTTCATATATTGGTATTGACAATTAGTGAAACTGAGTTGCAAAGTATCAGCATATTCATATCAGCAAAAAAACTATGTAGTGTATCCCTGAACAAAAGTTAAGATAATTACAAAGATAATGACATTTTGTGAGGTGTCATTACTAAAAACTCATGTCCAGAATGAAAAAGAAGAGAAAGTGACACCAAATCACATAAAAGTTACTTCTGTAACATTGACTATAATGTCAGCAAATATCAATCAAGTGTAGAATTATTTTAGCACCATACTTGTTAAAATTACAAGCTTTGGATAGGTCACGTATACATAGGTGCGTCAGCGTGCTCAAAAACATTCTGAATGTTAATACGGCAGATTCAGCAGTAAAAAGACTGCTACAGATTTTGTATTAACCTCATTATTACATCCCACTGAGAGTAATTAAGCTTTTCATCAGATAGAAACAGGAGCCCTTGAACAATGCAGCTGAAACAGGTGCTCCTCAGCTCTTATAGTCAGTTGCTATGGCACAGACACCAAATCAACCAACATAACACCAAACCGGTTGCAATTTATTGCATGTTATACCTGTGATTAAAAACCAGACTTGCCAGCAACACTTGGTAATGAGTCGTCATGTAGTTTTACTAGAGGTATCCCACTGTGTATTAGTTATGTGAGGAACCATCGACCAAAGAGGTGACCAACCTCAGGTACATTAAACCGCCTCTAGGGTGTCTCCGTGTCAAGTTTTCAAAGCAAATAGTGGTCTTGTGAGCTATCTGCATTATTAAACTGCGGCTGATTTAATCAGAAGCTGTTCAAATGCATTACTGTATGCTTTACTGTCAACAGTATTTGTTCTCCTGGACACACAAGCAGAAATCTGTTATCCAGCTGGCGAGCTGCTTTTCAATAACACAAATAGAAGTAAGTTGATAAAAATCCGTACATTATGATTTCCATTTATGCACAGTAACATCTTCCAAATCTTGAATTCTGGCTCTTGCACAAGCTTGAAAAAAAAAACTTTGAACAAAATCTGGAGCTAATGCGGCCTTGCATGGTCCAAACAACAAACGCAAAAATATTCAAATGGATATCAAGTAAGATAAATACAAGAAACAAATTTTCTGGGAAGATGGAACCATCAACTGTCTGACATTACTGCTCAAACAATGACCAAAATAATAATCAACTATCAAAATAGTCGCCAATCTCTAATAATTGCAGATTTAACACCACAAACTTTTCCCTAAGGGTGCATTAGTTATTCCAGTCTACCCATCTTTACTATATACGATGTGCTTTGGTGAGAAAGTGGTTCACAGACAAGGGAAAACATAAGAGAGGTGTTCTAGTGTTTGATTTAAGGCCAATGAAGACATGTGATGCTAAAAAAGCTACAAAACTACACTTTCCCAACACTGAAGAAAACACTACTGGTAAAACAAAGGTCATATCAGAAACATTTGATCTTACCGTGCACAACAAAAACATTACAGGGCTGGCTCCCATGGCGTGATGACTCTCGCTTTCCCCCCTTGATGAAGGCCGGCAGACTGGGTCTCCTCTGGTCCCCTACAAACTTCCCCGGCTGCTGCCCCATAAGGGCAGGGTGCCAGGCCGCAGCCGGGACTCTCCAAACTGGACTCAGTTGCTCACCGTCCAACAGTTGGCCACCAGGCAGGGAGGGGATCGGGAGAAGGCAGGATCCCCTTTCCCTGGCTCAGGCTGTCCTCTCCTGGAGTATGGGTAATGCGGGTCACCTATGCAGAACCGTATTACTCCAGTAGGTCTCTGTTTATCATGCATTAATGAAGCCTGAGTGTCTCAGAGGACAAACAAATTGCACTTCACAGGAATCTAGAGGGGAATAAACAATCAAAAATTAGGGATGATTTCAATAAAAAGAAACCAAATACCCTCCTAGAATGGAAATAATACTTTTTTTAAAGGGACTCAATTACACTTTGCAAAGTAGGTAAAACACACACAGACAAAAACATAGTGGAAAAAGGAGCATATAGAAAAGAACATTTATGAGTTGAAGGAAGTGTTGAAAAGATTTGCCGTTATAGATTTTGTGAATAAGGAGAGTTCAATAAACATTAGACTTAATCTAAGCAATTTTGTCTGTAAGATTTGAGTGTCAAATACCACATTTTATGTGTATTTTGCTTGAATGATTTTAACCTGTCCCACTTCAGGTATGTTGTCAGTAAAGGTATATGGCACAGTATGTGCTTGCTGTAGTATTTAAACCACTTCCTACTGTTGTATAAAATCTGCTCTCCAACTGAATTCACTCCTATTACTGTAAATAATGCTTTTTAAATGACAAGCAAATATTTCTAATCTTTGTATACTGCATGATACACACACAACTATAAGGAAATTATATTGTGCTAAAAAGCTACAAAAAGTGATCGATGTTAATATTATTGCTGTGTTATAGACAGGAATTTATTTATTTTCAAAATAAAGTAAATTAATTCATATCAAAAGCGTCAGATTCCGAAAGAGTGTCTTGAATTAGTCACTTTTCGATTCTCTTTTATCCCAAATATATTTAAAACCTGCAGCTTTAAGAAAAAGAATAATTAACCATTTGTGTCCCTTCATAGGAGAGAAAATATTAGCTGAAATTAGCCTTTACACTATTGTCTCTGTTAAAACACAAAAAATCATATCAAAAGTGCCCAGTTCAGAAAACAGTGTCTTGAACTGTCACTTTTACATTCTCTTTTATCCCAAAAAATATTACAAACCTGCACCTTTAAGACAACTAATAACTGACCATTTGTGCTACTTCACAGCACACAAAATATTAGCAATAGTTAGCCTTTACGCTGTTGTCCGTTGGCAATTTGTTATTACAGAAGTCAGGAACATTTAATCATTAGTAACGAGCACTAAAGTGAAATAGACAGATTTGTACCACTTAATCCAAACTTGTGCTAAAGTTACAAACTCAAATAGCAAGACAAGTGTGAATGTAAACTTACGCGGTCATAGAAACTTTTATATTGTTTGTTAGCAGGCGACCTCAAGCTAATGTTGAAGGTAGCCATGAAGCTAACTAACGTCTGCTGGTGGTACGCAGCGCCAGATCCTGAACTGCACACCGAGCAGTCAACAGTTGGCTCCCGTTGCTTCGCCGTCAACACGCTGGTATTAAACCTCGTAGCAGTGCACTTAAACAACACACAAAATACATTCCGGTCACCGCAGCTCAACACTGTGCAGCTGATCTCTCCAAAGTCACAGTTTGCGCCAAACTTCCGTGTCCACTCTTCTCGTCTTGCGGAGTTTCTTTCCCTGTGGTACCCGGACTAAAAGGCACTTCAATCAAGGAGGCGAAGAGAAATAGAGGAAACTCAGCCTGTCGGAGGCCCACGACTCTCCCCGTTAGTCCTCTCCTCTGTTCACAGCCGCCGAGCTCTTCGTTACCGACCCCACGGTTCGCGTACTTATTCATCGCTTTCACGTGAAAATCTGAGCAATAAACTTTGGCCGAGTACTACTTGTGTCGCTAGGGCCGCCATACTTCCATACGCAAGGTGGTTTACAGAAATATGTGGGTGGGGCGACGTGTGGCGTCACGTACGTGCGTGGGCTAGTACACGGGAGAGGAGCGGAGGGTTTATTTTGCTGGGAGATGAGGACAGAGCAGCAACGCTGGAGGGAAAGGAAATTACTTTTTTTTTGTGATGGGGATTTATTCACTCTGGGGAACTTTATCAAGGCTATAAACTACCATAAAGCAAACTTGGAGGGACGCAGTGTGGAATGATGATGTAAGATGCCATTTGTGTTTTGCCCTCCTCTGAATACCAATGAAAAGCTAATATAGATGTATTTATTTGTTTATGTATTTTTAAAAATAATTATGCATGGTATGTTATGCACCTTTTATATCTGTTTTGGGAAGCTTCCAAGTTCTAACCAAAAACTGTCTGGACTTTCTTTTACTTTATTACTTTTTATTGTTCAGAATCTGCATTATATTTTATGCATCTGCACTAGCTATTCCTGTTTTGTGATGCTTGTTTTTAATAAAGTTTGAGTTTCGAGACAAGTTTTCGTTTCTGTTTCTTCATTGTTCAACAATACACTCCACAGCTTTGTTGTAAATGGAATTTATTCACATAAAAATCTTGGGGGGGCTTTATCAACACCATAAACTGCCACAAAGTAAAGCTGGATGGGTAATGATGATATAAAATATCATTACTGTCGTTTATACAGTTTTCTCTCCAAATCTACATTATAGTTCATGCATCTTCATTAGTTTTTAGACATGTTTTTCTTTTCAGTTTCTTCATCATTCAACAAGACAGACAACAGCTTTGTTGTGTTGATAATTTATTCACAAGGATTCTGGGGGAATTTTTCAAAGCCACAAACCGCCAAGAATAAAAGTTGGATGAACTGTGATAATGTAAAACAACATTTAGGTATTTTCCTCTCAATACCACAGTAATGTTGAAAGTAAGGTGACTGAAAAGGGAGTTGTGGCTGCTGTTTTTTTTCAGATCTGCAAAGTATGTTATGCATCTTCATCACTGTCATTCCTGTTTGGGAAACTTGGTCTTACCAACACTTAAGTTTGGAGAAATACTTTTCCTTTCTGTTTCATAATCATTTGAGAAAAAAAAAAACAGAACAGGACTTTGTTGTGATGGGAATTTACTTACTTACTCACTCTGGGGAGTTTGTCTCAGTCATAAACTCCCGAGAAGAAAAGTTGGATGGATAGTGATGATGTAATGATGTAAAACGCCATCAGTGATTTTTCCTCTAAGAATTATTTACTTTGGTAGAAAAAATATAGTAGTGTCCCTCTCACCCCACCCTCATATCACAAACACAATATCTATCAAAACCAATTGCAATATGGTTATCACTCAGCCCAAATACTGATCACACAGTAGAGAAAATGTTTAAAAATTACGAAAGATTTATTGCATACAATACTGTTTTAGTATAATAACACATTATCAAAACTGATCCACAATACCTGTGTAATACAGCTGCTACAGTGATTTCTGAATGTTGCTGATTTTAAAAAAAATGTACATATCTTTTCTATTCAAATAGCGAACATCAGTTTTGTTTAATAAAACAAAACGTTTCAACTCATACTTCACTTTGACATATGTAACAAAAAGCCAGTTGTTTGTTCAGATAAGTGAGCAGCAGTCAGGTCACAGAGCTGCTTGATGGAATTTTGGCTTTGTGATGAAGCTCTGAGCTCTTTAACCCTCCTGTTCCAGCAGCTTCTGTTGTGTCAACATCACAATCTCCTCCATCACCTCTGGTTTCAAGATGTCCTTGACCTACAGAGACGGGATAAAGCAGAGAATTACACATTTGTTAATGTAAAAAAATATTTAATATAGCAAAGATCTTATGAATACTCAACATTTTTTAACAAGAAAAAAGATCTGCATGTCAACATGTACTACCACATCTGTGAATTTAGCACTTTCTTGAATGATCTTTGTATTCAAAGTAAACATGTTTTTAGGTTTTCTGGGTTGCAGCTTAAGAGCAGAGTCCAAAGTAGCAGTAGAGTAATTATTATGAAACCGTGCCATGGGAATAAATACAAGAGTACATTATATTATATGTCATTATTACTGGATAAGTGATTAAATCATGTGTTCCAAGGGCAACAAAATCAACCGTGTCTGTTCAATCGTGCAAGAACAGTAGAGTCAAAGTCGAGAACTGATCTATTGTTTTCCCAGTCGTGTTGCCCAGGAACTGTGGATTTCCAATAAGGCCACTAGATGGCACAATAAATCACGGAAAAGACCACTTTTGTATTGCAAAATGTTATCATTGCCATCTGTTTAAATTTGCAAATGTGGATGGCTTCCAGAAGCATATTGTTGAAGCTGATCATCATATTCTAGTGTTTCCTACCTGGTGCTGAAGTGAGGATTCGTAGCAGTAGAGAACACTTGTGTCGTACAAGAGGACCTTGTGTGCAGACAAAGTCAGCAGGCAGTTTCTCAACCGTGAAATCACCTCTCGGTCTGACAGGCTAACAGGCTGAGAGGACAGACAGAAGGGAAACAAAGAAGTTCAAAGGCCAAACGTATTTGGACAGTTGCTTTATGTTCTTCCGTACATTTAGCTTTAAATAAAAGAATGGATCCTACAGCTCAGTTAAAGTCTGACCTTTGATTTGAGTGAGTTTAAATTAACAAGAAACCACTGTGTTGAGACATTCACAACTAAATGGATATATATTAGGTTAGGCAAAATCATTTAATATTTTGTGATGAAATCCTCTGAATGACTGCCTGAAGTCTGTGATACACAAACCTCACCAGATGTTTTTGTATCTTCTCTGGTGCAGCCTCTTTCAGCTATTCCACCTTTGTGTCCTTGGTTCTGTCAAATTATGTTATGTTGTCCAATATGCTTTGGTACATTAGACTAAATGCGAGTGGTCAGGATGGTCCTCTGCATCTCTGTACTCTACTTCTCACTTCTGTCAGCAGTGAAATCAATAATGAATGACAGTTACAATCCACTGTGTTCAAGGCTCTTTCCAGCATTTTGATAGAGGTTTCCTTTTATTTAATCACTTTATGGAACTTTTTTGTGTTTTTGCAAACCCCAGTGGGACCTATCTGTTGCATCTTGCTCAGTCCTCTAAAGTTCTCATCATGAAGTCTCCTCGTGATCGCTGACAAGAAAACATTTACCTATTTACTGGGGAGCATTCTTGACTTGCTGTGTCAATACTTCAATATTTGTACTCCCTTTTACAAACTGGAGTACTGTTAACCTCTTGATTTAAATCTACATTTGTATCGATCCATATATTACCGAGTGAAACTATGAAGGACTGCTCATTGTGACCTCTCTTCATACCTCCAGACTGGTGTAGAAGCCCCCAGCTTCCTCCTCCTGCTGTCCCGGCGTGGGATACAACCACACAAAGCCGTTATTCCCGAGGATAATGGACGCACCACATGGCAGGTTGTGGAAGTGTGTTTTCTGCCTCTTGATCAGAGAGGGGAAAGTTGTACGAGCACACCTTGACCCAACTGATTGTCAGAGAAAGCAGAAACAGGAGATTAGAATAAGCGAGGACTGTCTTTAAAACAACAATATCTACGGATTTTTTTTTAAAGTATTGTAAGATAGCAAAATTTTGCGATCCATAACTGTAATGGAACACATAAAAGAGCAAAATCACTAATATTTTGTCTGTGATATAATATATAGGAATGATTAACTATACAGATTTTTGCCTCATGATTTTTTTATTTTAGCATCTTACCAAAACATAAAGGAGCCAGTAATCAAAGACAGATTAATACTTGATATGACACAATTAAAAATTCATTATGAGTGTATTTTTATAAGTGTATTTGCAAGCCATGTTTGTCTGCTTAGAAGTATGTTTCGCCCCTTTGTTTACATTCTAACTGGTCTTAATATACCACACTGTGCATATCTCATTGCGCACTTTCGCAGAACTTACTTTTCCATACTTTAAACTACGGGTGTGAAGTGAGAGAGCTCCATCTGAGAAGACAGACTGCACCTCTGCCTAAAACCACAACAAAAGTAAAGCACATATATTATGAAGTAAGAATAAGACGGTGAAGCAGCCAGTGACAAATGTATAATAAACTCTTAGTTACACTGATGAGATCTCCCTCCTGCAGGTATTCCCTCATGGTGAGCTCATCTTCTGCTGATCTTCTCCTCTAAAAGAAAAAAGCAAGTAAATTTTGCCAGAATAACCAATATTGTATAACAAAAACTTTTCGTAGTGAGTCAAATTTTCTATCACTGACCAGCTCTCCTCCTGGCAGATTGACAGAAGACAACAAGAGGACAGAGTCCAGCCGCGAGTTGGTCTCCACCTTCCACCGTTTCTGCTGTACCTGCATATGATCACAAAAAAATAGAATAAAATCACAGGTATTAAAAAAAAGACAAAGTCTTGATTAGCAAAATGACAACCCTTGTTGTAATGGCATATTTATATGAAAATAGCACAGATCTCAGTGAGAGAGGCAGTGTCTTACCTCTGTAATTCTGCCAACCACAACATCTCCGACCTCACCATTAAATCTGCAAAAAAATAACAATCAGAAAAACTAGTCAACGATATCTGCATTTTTTTTTACTAAGAAAATGTTTAAGAGCGAGTTCAACCACTCACCTGGTTTTAAGGGGCCTGACACAGATTAGTTTGTCCACCCTTTGTACCTCTCCAGCGACTGAAGCCGTCAGCTTGTCTTCATCAACATAAGTGCCATGACCCCTGGGAATAAATGGTATATGGCACTGTCATAACAATAAAACAGTCAAAAAGGGATGTGGTTAAAATAGAATAGTCGTTTTATTGCCTTTGTCAGACTTTTACAGTATAGTGACATTGGAATTCTTTGTGCGTTTCTCAAGTCAGCTTTATAGATATACATACAAAAAGGTAAACAATAAAAGCAGAAGCAGGAGAAAATGTTTGATGAAAGATGTGCAAACTATATATATATATATATATATATATATATATATCAACATCTTTGCCACAGTTTCAAAATATCAAACTTGCATCGGATTTTGTCTGTCTGCCTAAAAGTGGCTCAACAGAACAGAACATGCAGAATGTTAATTCAGGTGAGTTCCTGTTCTGCATCTCTAGCGAACTCAATATTAAACTAAACTCATTTTGTGAGTTGAAGCTAGCGCACCAATTGCACGATGATGTCAGTTCACCTGACTATGGTCAGTTCAAGCTGTTTCAGTGGGGGTGTCTTAGCTATTTGACCAATCCAGATAACAGTACCAGACTCCTGCCACAGAGCAGCATCATTTTGTTTGACTCTGTTCCACAATAAAACCAACACCCACCTCATGAAACCAGTGTCTGAAGTGATGACATCGCCGGGGACTACCAGGTCTTTTCGGTCGAAAGCAGCAGCTGATAACGACACAGTTTTTCTAATAGTCGGTAGTCTCATGTCCACAGCCATGCTTGTCTGCTTGGCTTCTTCTTCTTCGCCTTTTTATTTACTTGCGGTTTACGCACAACTTTAGCTGGAAATCTTACCACCTATCGAAGCACAAATCTGACTGTCTTTTGACAAAATTACATGCAATTTTCAAATCCGCGAACAAAGTCTAGAAACGTTTCAGGCAGAGGAAAGAACCATGCTATCAAACAAATTTCTTCTTCGTGGTCTATTTCTTCTTCGTCTTCCCAAATTCCTCCACAGGCATTCATACCGCCGCCTCCTGTTCTGGAGTAGGAACCACAAGTTGTAGTATTTTATTGACTGTTTCTCTTACAAAATAATAATAATAATAATAATAATAATAAACATCTATAGTGCGGAAAAATCAGTGTATTATTTATTAGCAATTCCCATCAAAATAACATTTATTTATTCAGACGGCAAAGTTAACCCCTGCTTCTACAGGATGCTTCATCATTATTCCTGCCTTTGTCTAATTTTAAGAGTGAGCTTCTTCCTTTTCTTTAAATCAGGCAATAAAGGGCATTAGCAATTTTGTTTTATATTTGCTCATTTTTGTATTTTCAACAGGAGGAGCAAAAATGAGGGGCTGCATAGTAGAGTAGTGGTTAGCACTTTTGCCTTGCAGCAAGAAGATCTCTGGTTCAAATCTCAGTCTGGGGTCTTTCTGCATGGAGTTTGCATGTTCTCCCTGTGCATGCGTGGGTTTTCTCCGGGTACTCCGGCTTCCTCCCACAGTCCAAAAATATGCTGATATGTTAATTGATAACTCTAAAATTGCCCGTAGGTGTGAATGCGAGTGTGATTGTTTGTCTGTACATGTAGCCTTGTGACAGACTGGCGACCTGTCCAGGGTGTCCTCTGCCTTCGCCCGAGTCAGCTGGGATAGGCTCCAGCACCCCCCGCGACCCTAGTGAGGATACAGCAGTGCATAGAGAATGGATGGATGGATGGAGCAAAAATGTCTTCAACTCACAACATGATCATTTCGCCACTAGAGCTGCAACAATTAATCTAATAAACTATTAGTTTTTGACCATTAGTTTAATTGCCACCTATTTTGCAAATGAGTTAATTGGCTTAACAATATAATGTAAACTGGGGGACGAAGCCCATTTTAGGAACAATGCTATTTTCTGTTAAATTTTATATTTTTGAATATCAATATATGTACACAAGAAGCATGTTTAAGTGAACTAATTTTGAGAAGGTAATTAAATCATACCAGGCTATAGCTTAGTTATTATAAAACTATACATGAAATCTTGAAAAGGGGCATGTTTCCCCACCATACCAGACAAGTAAATTTGAGCTATATGATCCTGTTACTTAAGCATAACATTAACTAATTCTCAAATTTTGATGTTGTTCTGACTTTAACGGCAACGTGAATGTTAGGTAACAGATATAGTGATAATTTTACACTGTTTAAATATTCCAAATTAATCTATAATTAAGAGCATATGATCGAAGTTATAATTGTACTGAATTATCATTGATATTTAAATTTATTACATAAATTACTGTCAAACTCCTGTATGACATAGGTATGTTTATAACATACAGTAGCAAAGAATTCAAGTTAGCTAACCAATATAGCATGATATATTGACTTAACATAAAGTCAGTAAGTTAGCTTTTAGACAGATAACAGATAATAGATAATATTTTTTCTTTCTTTTTTTTTTTTTTTACTGATGGTTAGCTTTTATGTTACTGTATTAGATGATAGTGTACATAAATTATCAGAAATCCAACATTAGTAAGGCTAAAATATTGAAAATCACTGATGTCCATGTCAGGCCCTACTCTTACACTACATGCATATTATAAAAATTAGTTTTTAAACAACAAATTAATGAAAATTTCCTAGATGATACTCATGTTAACAATAAAGTAAAGTTTGCATATGTATAATTTTTACACTTTATTTTGTCTTCTCAAAATTTTATATAGAATAGAATAGAAAGAATAGAAAGCCTTTATTGTCATTGTACACGGGTATACAACGAAATTGGGATATATCATCTTTCCTCAAAAGCCATCCCTTTTGATTTCCTAAGAGCAGTACAACATCTTAAATACTATTTAAAGATGAGTAAGATCACTATCATCCAAGACAATTGAAAATATCTAATGGGCAGAAGGGAAATGTATCAAGACTTCTCACTCTATATCTGGGACTCCTCACCACTCAGTCAAAACTGAAGAAGGCACTTGGATGAGAGGTTTAAAGTCTCCATGAGCCAAAACAGTGAGGATCTCAGTATTGTGGAGGGGAAAATAATTTTTATTTTTCCACCAGCAGATGTCAGCGTCCAGCCACGTTGCCTTCGTCGCTCCTGTGGTCTCACATAACGGAGCGGTGACGTCAGATGTCAACACGACGCAAACTTGTCCGTCTCGGCCAATCAGCGTTGAGTCAGACAGACTCTTGTAAAGATGGCGACGGTGAGGCACAGAGGAGTGAAAACTGGACGCTTTGCCGTTATTAAACACCACTGGTCCAGACACCGTAAGAACTGATACGGCACCGGGAGCGAAAGTTTATCGACCAATTTCTCGGTCGCGACACGTCGCTCGGTGCTGTACGGCGACGCTGCGGCTCTGGTCGCTTTTGTTTTCGGCTCCACTGTTGTTGCCTTGGACTGCTCATTAGCTTCAAGTTGGAAAGCCAATGCTAGCCCAGGGCTAGCTGTGTAGCTCCATCGGCTGCTTGGGTCTTTCTGTATGGCATCCATGGATTGATATCCTGTCCGGTGCTAACACTGGGCTGTGCAGACGTATTCAAAGTTTTTGTTTTCACGGAAACGACCGCAAATGAATCCACTGGATTAAAAAATACTACTTAAGGGGGAACAGGGGGCACCGACGATCTGGCATTGCGGCACTGTTCTGAGTGTCGAGGCGGAGTAAGTTTGCCGTCATGTATTTTCTAACCGGGTGGCCACGGAGGCTGCTTTGTCCGCTAAGGAGTGAAGAGGAGCCCTTCCACGTCCAGCCCAGCTCCCAGAGGTTTTACTTCGCCCTGCTGTCAGAGACTCAGCTCAGCATCTGGTTCAGTCGGGTAAGTTACGTGAACTAGCAGCAGCTTCGGTTCACTCATGAACTCAGCTGTCCCGACCAAAACAACGCAGTGCTACTTTCATTTTAGCGAAGATTAGACCTCTGTTAAACTGATTCTCCACTATAAGCAATCCAAAGGTATTTATATGATGTGTTGGCAAACCCTTCCACGTACTATCACATAGGTGACAGGTGACGTTGTTACGCACCTTTGAGGATATCCGTAATCACAAAGGTATAGCAATACGATTTACGTAGTATTTGAATGGTGCTTAGTGTGTGCTCCGCCTCATATTCATTTCTTCATATATAGTAAAGATCCGTAAAGACCGTTTTTAATGTCTCAACCACATGAACTCACCTGATGAATGCTATAAGCCAGAGTAGTTTCACTCCCTCACTGTTAGTATTTAGTCAACCCGATCGTCTCAGATACACTGTGTGTGCGCTTTTGTCGAAATTTTCTCACTGTGTACTCGGTCACATATGTTCATGTTCAAAGTTTAAGTTATTATCAGGAACAGTGTTCAAAACAAACACTCACTGACCACGTTGTGGTATTTTCTGTCAGGCAGTAGCTCAGGATTAACTCAAGATCTTTCAGGCTGCCGGAGTTCATGATAAATGCAGTCATGTCAGTGCAATATAGTCTCTCTTTCCCTTTCATTTTTCATCCACAAATGCATAACGCAGCAGTAATATTTTATAGTGACTCAGAAGTAGGGTTGCTTTCTGTAAGTGACTGCTCTTTAGATGAAGGCCACTTTTCTGGGTATTATCGCAGTCTATTCCACAAGAGGATGTTTTAAATCTTTTTTTTTTTTTTTGCAACCAGCGATATTAAATTTTTTGAAATTGCCACTTTCACTAAACCTTGATCTCTTTTCAAGCATTGCCACTTCCAAAATGCCAGGTTAAATTGATTTAAATTTTGACTACTGAACTCCGCCGGTCAAAAAAAGCACTGCTGACGTTGGTTGCACGGTAATGTCATAAAATGAGATGACCGTAATAATTTTGTAACTGGTTATGTGACATTTAAGACCTGACTTGCGAGAGAAAATACTGAAATCGGTGCTGCAGGCCACGAGTTTCTGAAAGAAGTGAATGCTTTATTAGCTATTTTGATTAGAAATGTAAGTAAGTCAGGTGCAGGATGAGAAAAGTAATAGAAATGCACAATGCTTTTTAACAATGAAAGACAGCATAAGGAAGTTGATGCAAGCTTGAACAGTTCAGTACTGAATATCATTTGTAAATTTTGACATGTTCCGATCAGTATTTAGGTATAACTGGTGTCTGCATTCATCTGATGTGTGCGATGGCAGCAACTACCACAAACTAAATTCTATTTTTACAATTGTCCATATTTGTTTATTTGCTCATGGTGGCTTCCAGAGAAAGAATGCTGTCCATCAGTGTAGGTTTCATTCCATTTGTTTCCAGGGAACTCTTGTATCAGGTTAAACTGCAGTTCAACTTCAAGTAGTGTGGAAATGCAGACTGGCTCTTGAAATGTCGATTCATTCTCCACCACTTTTTCCAATGTTTGCGCCAGCATCATGTAGTAGAAAGAGCCTCGAAAATGCAGAACTGTGTTTCAAGCACTGTGAATTCTGTGCTCCCACCCCCATTTGTTTAGAGATTTTTGCTGTGGTGATGTGGAGGGTGGGCCATTTGATTTGATAACCTGCAGTTGAGCACATTGTTTACAGCAGTCCGAGTTCCACACGGCTTGTATATTATTGAGTTGTAGCAACAATGGATCAGGGTCACTGTTGATTTCCTGAGGCCCGCACAGGATGTTAGCATGTTTTGCTTCCTCTCTTTCTTAAGAGGTTTGCCTGCCTACAAGTATTAGTGGGGCATCCAGGAAAAGGAATGTCACAGTAGTGTTGATTGGAGAAACTTTCTTGCCCTTGACATGCACCTTTCACATCTGTTAAGTCCATTATGTCATTCCACTTCACTATGTAGACCAGCTGTACTCGCATGGATGATGTCGAGGGTGTTGTTTATACTACTTTCTCAAACATTGCATTTTTTAAAATAGATTTGTTGAAGCAAACATTTGACATGATGATGTAATCCCTGTTTCCATTTGGGTTACATTGATAGAAGGACAAGTGGACAGCTGAGACACATTACAATTCACCCCTGTTTCAAGACCTGTGGGCTGTAGTATAAAGCAAGACTAGTGAGTTTACGAGGTTTGTTGAGCCTCTAGATAGAGATTTCAGTGTCAGGAAAGTGGCTCTCTAAACCTACCAGATCAAGATGATAACTCATGCAACGGAGCTCACCTGCTACAGAGGAGGTTTTGCTCAGTTTCAGATTTAAATCGGCTGCAAGAAGCGTCTCCCTGAAACCAAATTGTGACTGGCTCATTCTCTGTTTGTGATGCAGATTCTCAGCTGTGAGAATATGTTATATCTGTAAGCCTGTTGAGCTGTATGTTCCTAATGCCACTGCATGAAGCTGTGCAGGTACAGTATCGCACACCATATGCATGGCATTGCCATGGGAACCCAACATGTATTTAGCTGGTAATGCAGAAATCACAAATATGTTTGGTCCTGATTTGCTGCCAAAACAGTTGTACACTGCTGATACTGCAGCCAATAGAACACATATTAATATATTGATTAGTCTATTAGTTGTTATTACAGAGAATATTCCATCATTTTCACTTTGATTTGGCTGGAAGATTAAATAATATCCTTTATTATGGGACAGTGACAGACATAATGCTCTTCAATGCAATGTTATGTTTAAACAGCTCTGATGTGCATCCTTAATAATAGGCAACTGCATTGATGATTAAAATGAATGTATTAACCCCTGATTAACGGTTTTCTACCAACATCCCTCTCAAATCATTTGCAGTAGCGTCATAAATTTTTACATTCCTCGTAGATCTTTATTATAACAACCTGTTGACTGAAGTCGGCAGCACACGATTGGCCCATTTTGTGTGGAAGAGGAGTAACATGATGCGTCAAACTCCCCCTGTTATGTGAAGGCGCACAGAGTCTGAAGAAGAAAGACTGGCTGAACAAACAAAGTTGATAACCTCTGTTGTAATGCCTCTTATCTCTGACTGAGATATTAGGTTTTGTCCAGCCGACTTGCACAAAGAAAGCCTGGAATTTGTCAAACTTGCTTTATCCATCTTTACTCAGGTTACATATAATATAGTTATTGTCAGTCTGATGCCACACAAACACCAGATTTGTTTCTCACAGCTGAGCTTAAAAAACAAAGATGTTTCAAGAACTAATATACCAACTATTCATAGCGTTGAGACTAGCAGGTCAAAGTTTTTGTGACTTGCAACAGAGCACAGGACAACCTCTACATCCTGCACCGGTGACGTATTTTCCTCTTATGTCCTTGTCTGGGAAGCCTATGCACATATTAGCATTTACACTACAAAAGACGTGGTCAAGTATGTCCCAAACCACCCTGGCAAGTGGTTTGACTGATTGATCACAATGCATGGAGTTTGTCTTTTACTTAATTTCTGCTCTCTATTTTTTAATCTGATCACCCAAGGTGCATTTAAAAAAAAAAAAAAAAGTGTAAACAGAGTGATCGTGTGTGTAATAGATTATGGCAATATCATTATAAAATGGCTATATTTTGTCCTCTACTGATTCCAGCTAAAACATCTTAACACAGAAATATAGGGGTGTTTCCAAGTCCCATCAATTCACGTCGCCCACTACATATTTATGTCACACGATTCGGTATCCATACGTGACATACACATGCATAACGCACGTCTGTGCTTGGCGCAGGGTCATTTTGTTTGTAGATGCATCTATATTGAATGGCCAAATTCTGTATTGCTGTGATTTCTGATCATCCATAACTAATAAACAAATGCTGCATTTTAAAAAAAAATCAGGATTTCTGACAGTGCCATATGGGGGAATGATCAGCTGATGAGTACTTTTCTTGTTCTGTCTGTCATAGTTCATAACATGACTCATTGTAACAACATTAGATACTACCTACATCTGGTTTCTGGTTTCTTGTTTCCTGCTTCATGTTTCTCTGCATGGACACTACATGTCGCTCAGGTAATTTGGTGAGTCAAGGTGATTGTAAATCTGCCATTTCCCCTCCTCAATTTTCTTTGCCCCTGTTGCTCTCAGCTGTTATTTTGCCACCAGGTGCAGTCTCTTTGATCCCATCTCTCCTCGGTCTCAGCCTGTGCAGCCTGAGCCCAGTTAGTTCAGACGAGGCTCTATTACTAATCCGTGCAGCACAGTGGCTTATCCTTGAAGTTATTCTATCCTTCCGCCCTGCCATAACTGTATATGTTGTGTGTGAATGTGTAGAGCACCATACTTGGCTCTGGGTGTTTGCGAAAATGATGAGTGTGGTGTGTTACGCTCACATATGATTGAAAGTAATTGTGTGTGTGATCATTCAGGCTCCTCTGGGATTTCTTCAGTTACACCTACTGACTGTGGAATTGTGGTGCTGCATGGGAAATGGCAGTGCAGTCGTAGTTCACTTACAGTGTGTAGTGGTTGTTTATTTAGGTTGTTGTCATGCAAACTGAAGTCTTGTAAGGCCACTTTTTCTTTTGGAAACATTTCTTTTTTGTCTGTGTGTTATTGAGCGGTACATCTGACCGCCTACAGGGCTAGGTGATGCAGCAACTTTTCCTAATTTGAAAAATATCTTGAAAAATGCAACAACCAAATCTTTGATAGATGAGTTCACAGCATCCTGGCATTAATAAGGATGACTATTTTCCGAATTATTTCTATTTCTCTGTGTGTTTAGTTAAACGTTTGATGCATTTGTGTTTGTGTTGCAGTGAAAGATCCAAAGATTCTTAATAACTGTCAATACACAGTGGTTTGAATTTTGTGTTATTAAATGTAAAAATGTGAACAAAAATCACACTTAGGAAAACACAGACACAATCAAGGGAATACAGATGCTTTTCAGGTTGAAGACAGGGACCAAAGAAACAAAAAGTAGCTGGACAGTGGTTTAGCTAACTATCTGTGCCACTGCAGAAACAGAGCTCAGTGTTTTTAAATATGTAATCTACAAATAAATTTTCCATTTAAATGCAGTTTGTGCCCAGAGTTCATTATGGAAGCATTGTTTTTAAAGGCATGCAGGGTACAGCTAGCTTTTATTAAGAAAAATAATGAATAAAAAGAATTGTAGCAGATAATTTTCCCAGATTATATTGCCAAGTTAAACGTGTCAGTCTGTGTTCTGGCCATCAGATCTTTGTTAGTAAAGGGGAAATAAATCAGTACAGGGTGCACTGATATGCTTTTTGACTTCCAGAAGCAATAAAAGTTACAGGACTTAACATTATAGGATGCACCTGTTTACTTCTTTGTGTAAGCACTGAACAGTTAATCAATTTCAGATTGAATTTGCAATTTAAAATAACACAATTAGTAAATCATAAAGATTGCAATTTGGAATATATGCTTTGCATTCAAACTTGAACCAAGGTTTAAACTGTTGTGACAATACTTTCTCAAATTCCTGCTTTTCTTCTTGTGTGACAGTCATGCTTTTGTTGGTGTCTCATGTGTAATGCTTCGTCACATTTTCAAAGGAAAATTTAAATCTCTCTAACACAGAATATAGAACTGAAGCTTGACTTTCAAAAATGCATTGTGAAGGTTACAAAATGAGATGTATTCCCAAAATCTTTCAGCCATAATGAGTATGTACAGAGGTGAACAGATGTAGATGTAAACCTGAAATTAATGCAGAAATGCGCTAACCTCATATTCGTTGTTTAATTTCAAATCATAAAAAAATGTCCAGGTACTTCCATACTGCACCATATGTAGCTCTATTAAGTTACCATTCTGTCCAGCTGTTGATTCAATTGAAGTATTTTTTTCTTTTTACTCTATCTGAGTTTTGGAAGTCGTTGGAAGGAGAATGGTTTCTGTTTCCCAGCCAGCGCGACTGTCACTGGTATTATTAAATTTTCATTATATGAAAGCGACACTGCAAGTCACAAATTGTTGCAACCTGTTCTCTCATTACAGTGACTGGGTATCAGGACTAACGCAGCTGGAATTACACGAGACATTTCCCTGCTTCTGTTACCTGACCATAGCTATTCACTGTCCTGTTTATTTGTAATGTCAAACCCCTTTATGTCTCACTGAAAACAGAATTAACTGCCTCACGTAAAAACAACCAGGCCCAACATATACTTTTTGAAATGATAATGCTGCAGTTTTACTTGCTTCCTATTTATGTGCCTGGTAGGATGGAGCTGAATCAAAACAGGTCACCAGCATGGCAGCACCACACATGAAAAAAACATGTTTACCACACTCACTGGCACTGCTGCTTGCCAAGAGATAAAATCAATTGGCAGTCTTTTAGTTACATTTTCAGGAAGACTCTTTAGTAATGAGCTGTGCTGTTAACCTTGAAATATGTAACCTTATACAGCTTTATTACATTTTCTGCAAGGCCTTCCCTAAGGTGAACTCAAGAATGAGACATCGACAGGTGTTGAGGTTTTGATGTTGAGATAGTGGTTTCTTTATCAGTGCTCTTTTTTAAACCGCTTTTTTAACTCTTGCTGCTTCAGTGGTTGAAGTTACACACATGTTACTCACTACTCCTCATTTTGCTGCAGATAAGCATAAGAGTGGATAGAGGCAATACAGGAGCAACAACCTTTACCAGAGGCTGTTTATGCACACATGTTCAAATGTTGTCTATGTGTTTTATGGTATAAACAGTAACATGGATGTGTTTTTGTGTGCTTGGCTGAAATATATTTTCCACAGTAAATGGGCCTCACTTGATAAGAGTTAGAAGTTTGGCAGTAGCCGGGTATTATATTTGTCCCACTCTTGGATGAGAAATTCAAATCAAATCTGTATTGTTTCTTTGCCAAAGAATCGACGTTTCAGGCAATGAAAGCATTAGCAACAAATTCTTCTGTGGCTCGCTAGCTGATAAATGTATACGTGTATAAATCATCACTGTCAGTCACCACTGTAAATATTAAGTGTGTTTTTTTTTCCCGATCTCTTTTTACATTATGAGACAGTCAGATGTCTGTGAGCTGCAAGATGTTTAAAATGCAAATTTTCTCTCCCATGTCCCTGTTTCCCACCCACAGCCCAGTGTTTTGATAGTCAGCTATATCGAGTCTGCAAAGGCGGCGGCCCAGTTTGGCTTCTACCAGAAGGCAGAATGGAAACCAGACGACTCCATGATAGCTGTGGCGGTAAGCATACCACTTTATCCTTGTCATGTCATATTTGCAGTTTGATTTATCAGCCCACATCTCATATCATGCGTTGTTGGTACTGCAAAATGGTAAATATGTGGCTGGGGTATTGACTGTAATCTTCTGAAGTTTCCAAAAATCATCCTGCGTAAAATCAACAATTATTGCACCCATGATTTATTTTGTTGACTGAGAAATCATGGGAATTTCCACGTACAAACAGCAAGCTAAAGCATCAGAATTGTCAAAAGTATGTCATTGATAAAGTATGCAGCCATGTCTTATCGTAAATGAAACCCTACACTTACTGCCTTCATTATTTTGGTGGCAAAACTTTACATGACCTTCCCACATCCATACAGATATGACCCTCAGCGCTGCTGAAATGAAAGCGGCTGCATAACAAGTTGGCTCTGTGAGGTGCTGAACTTACCTAAGGGCTCTGACACACCAAACTAGCAGTCGTGTTGCTCACTGTCACATGTAATCACTTCGTTTCCACTCTCATTTATTTGTTACCTAGTGGGGCTCTAGTCTCTGAAACAGGAACCACTCTTCTTACCATTTTGCTACCACAATAATTTATTACATGTAGAGTTCTTGTTGATATTGTCAAAAATGTTGCATTGTGTTTAAAATTGTTCCTAGTGTTTTGCCTGTGTGTTCTAGATAATTATGCAAATGTGATTTTTCGTTATTGTGAAGAGGCTTTTTGCTCAATTTTACTAAATCTGCTTTTTTTTTACTATTGCAAAGGCCTATTGTGAGCATTATTTGGTAGTTTTGGAATATTTTTATTATTTAGAAAATAAATGTGTTGTTTACTTTTAAAACTGAACTTTGTTTATTTTTTATTTGACTTGCATAATTATCTGGAACAGTCATATTCTAGAAAATTGGATTATTACACCTCCAAATAATAAAAATATTCCAAAACTACCAAATAATGCTCACAATAGGCCTTTGCAATAGTAAAAAAGCAGATTTAGTAAAATTAAGCAAAAAGCCTCTTCACAGTAATGAAAAATCACATTTGCATAATTATCTGGAACACACAGTAAATTCGAGACAATTAAATTACAATGCAGTGCAGGACCCCACACCATCAGCCAAAACAGAACATTTAGAAGCTTCATAATAATAAAATGTATGGCAGAGGTGTTGCATTGAATTTTGTTCCATTTTGCCGGTGAGCATAAAAGCACAAACACAGCTTCCTCGTAGCTGTTGGACTTTACAGTAGAATGAGCACGACAAATGCTAGACAGATAAAATGAAGCGTTGCTACACTTTTCTAAACAGCAGAGTTTGCCCTATTTTTACAATATGCTGAGCTCCAGATACAAAGAAGGTATTCCCATGGCAGCGAGAGCTGAACTGAAACAGCATCCCTGAGCTCTTCACATCAGAAGCAGAACAACTTTAATAATCTCCACCGGGAAGTTGCTTTGTATTAGTTGCTCGACTATGTGGAAGCTGTACAATTATACAAGAGGTACAGTACTGTACAAGAAAGTATTGGGGTTCATAGTCGGACGTCTTGTGAGAACAGAGTGGTTCATGCAGTTGCGAGGTTAACAAAGGGAAGGATGTACACAACAGCCAAGATGGTGTATGAATACTGCTTGGCATGCAGTGTGGATGAGGCCTCACGGTCGACAGTTCAGTTTGTTGGCTGCAAAAATGTTCCTTCAGGCTACTTTGACCAGAGGAGCAAAATTTGCAGCAAGCTATTTGCCAGATTTCTGGATACTCTTGAATTTGTTCCTGTTTTCTGTCTGAAAGCTGTCTATGGTAACAATGAGGGTAATATCAGCTTAAGAAACATTTTGTAATATTTTGTTTGTCACCTTGTTCATGTTTAGATCATGGAATATTTTTACTCCATGTATTATCCTCATCTACCGCATCCTGTATCGACTGGAGGGGATTTTGGAAATTTTGAGGCCGGATCTTGAGCTCTTTGTGTTGCTCCTCCTGCCATTACTGCAGTATTTGCAATGTGTTATTGTGCATTATTCTGTTGGGGGGGATGTTGCTGCCATTGTGAGAATTGTTAATGTTTTTCCTTTACCTGCCCAGGGTTTAGTGTTGTGGCTGATCGATGTATGTGTGCTAACTGAAGCTATTTGTGCTTTGACTTTCATAGTCAACTCCGCAGGTTTGCATCTTGCAGAAGGCCACAAATAGCTCCAGATCTAACACTGCCGGAGTGGAGTGGCCACTCACAAAGCAATTTTGACTCCACACGTGGTGCTTCAGGCGTATACTGCTGTGTTTGAAAGTGTACTGCTAGCTGTGGAGCCAAGCAAAATAAAATGTAGAAGAGTAGACAATCAATGCAATCAATAAACTAGCTACGAGAAACTCAACATGTTGCGAGGGACAAGGAATGATGGCGGGAGCTCACGGTAGAGCAGGATTAAAGTAAAAGATTCAACAATAACACGTATGAAATGGCAAGTAGCAGTAAATTGTCTCCAGCAGACAAATCAATAAGGGTCACTGAACAACAAACTGGCCTTTAATATTTGAAGACAGTATCTGAATGCTTTGGTTACACTTTGCTCCTTATCTGCAATATCATACTTTGTCCTCTGCTGATCATTGACTGCAGTGAGTGTGATTCAGTTTACTCAAAGTGAAACCGTCCTCTTTAAAAGTGAAACAATATATCTCTGTCAAATTGGTTTTTGTTCTATGGTTTATCAGTCGCAGATGTTTACATTTTAGCTTCATCAAAGTGGCCTGATGACTGCTTTGGATATAGGAGGAAACAAGTTGTCCTCCTATATCCAATTTGGACACCCAAAGGAGTCCAAATTGGATATAGGAGGACAACTTGTTTCCTTGACATTAATCTCACTCATAACACTCGAGGCTTTCGGGCAAGCTCTGTACCGGGAACAGATTACAGTTGTCGAAAAACCCCTAGGTGTTTCAGTTCTTCTGGGAAATAGAGATAGTCTCATTGTGTGTGTTTTGTGCATGAGTATAAATTTTCCTAAGCACCTGATAAAGAGAGGACACACAGGGTATCTGTGATGTTTTACTTTATTTTAATAATCCTGAAATTTCACCCGTGGGATTTTCCTTTGTATGATCTCACCTCTGCCTCAAGGTAAACCCACAACTAACAGAAAATAACCACTTCATCGTCTCACAAATCTCAAAAGACCTGATTTTAAAAAATTCATGCTCATTTCCATGGAGATGAAAGGACTATGTTCTCGCCAACATCCTTCTATTTGAAAACCCACATAAGCTTATTGCTGGTTGTTTAGTCAGACCTTGCCTCCACTGTGAAACTTCCTTATTTAATTTATTGCAGGTTCAGTTGCTGATAATAGTAATCAACAGTTGAATTCTACTACATAAACTTTAGATAGTACGGTTTAAGATTACATTTGCATGCTGTTAAGTATCTGCTTTTATAACGTTTCCTCACAGTGCAGGCAGAAAATCTACATGCCTCACACAGCTTCGAAATGGCAATATCGTACAGTCTTTACTGCAGTGATTCCACCGAGGTCAAGGTGAAGCTGTGGTTTATTTGCACATAATATTGTGTATAAACAGTAGCTTCATTCAGAGAGGGATAGCAGACTTTGATACCCTCTTGGAGCAGAGTGTTCCTCCGGCTACAGAGTGCATCGTGTCTGGGCTGATGGCGATGTTATTTATTTTCAGGGTGGGATGTAAATCACTCTCATCAAGTGTAATCCCTGGTTTCGGTGTCTGTGATCCCTGTGTGCGTCGAACTAATGTCTTGATACGCGCTGTGAGTTCAGAGAGGGAACAGACGGATGCTGCATCTGCTGTGTCAAAACAGAGAAACAAGTCTGTGCAGTGGCTGTAGAATCAGGCGCTTTATTGTAGAATAATCGTGTAAATAAACATGATAAATAGAAGCCCTATGAGGGTAAATCTGCTCGTCTTGTTGTCTTTGTTTGGCAAAACTAATTTCTCGGGACAGTTATCATCTAGTAACAGTATTGATACTAAATGCTACTGTCCTTGATAAAGAATACCAGAGAACGAGCACTTCTACACAGACAGGAAGTGTTTCCGCTTTTCGTTACAATTACTTGCAATTGTTAGCCGAGAATGCTGTTGCCAAGAGAACTGTGAGGGAAGTGACAAGTTGAGTAATCTCACACAGGACAACTTCCTGAGTCAGCAGATGACTCAGCCAGGTTCCAAAGGTCATGTGATTACCAAGAAAGATCAGACACAGGTGGCACCAAGCAAACCAGGCATAAAAAACTATCAATTAAAACAATTAGTGTCTGTCTGCTACAAAAAACCCCCCTCTCTGTTTTTGTGTGTGCTTTAGTCCATGCTCACAAGTGTGTGCATTTGAAAATCGCATCTTTTTTTAACTTATAAACGCAGCTTTCTTTGCATTCACCTTTCTGTAGTTTGCAAATTTTAAAATTCACTTGAGGAATTTTTCTGATAATGGTAAACTGTCTATGATAGTAATATCTTAATGCTTTCCTCCATTCTGAAAGTCTGTATAATTGGTAATATAATCTGTCTCAAAATTGGGATGTAAATAAATACTTGCAGCCCCCGCCAGTGCATATTTACCTTTTTATGTTCTGTTTCATCAAGTCTATGTAAAGACTGCTACTGCTAAATCTTGCCAAGGACACAAGATGTTGTTCTGAGGTCAGTATAGCAAAAAGGTCAGAAATGTTTATCCCAAAACACCACCTCTTTTCCTCGAAGCCATTTTGCTGAATAGCCTGTATCAGGTGTGAAAGAGGCAACTATAACACACACCCACTGGCTTATTGTATAAAGCAGACACAGTCCAGTAACCTTTTGAACCGAAAAGTATTTTTGCTCTTGTGTGAATGTTCTAAAGTGTTTGAGGCAGAAATGAAGCATTCGATTCATATTTGTATTATGATCAGAAATGCCTTCGAAAGTCCAGATAATGCCCCAGACATTAAAACAAGTAGAGAAAATATTGGCATGATAACCTTGTGGCCTGTTGAATTTCACCTGGCCACAAGGAATCCCCCCCCGCAAAGTATACATGAATGAGTGCTGTGAATGTGTCTGGGAAAGCAGTAAGTGGGGCTCCGTCCAAAACCCACCCCTGCAAACACAACGGGGAGCAGGTGCAGAAGATAAAAATACCAGGGTCCACTCTCCACTCACTTCCTGGGCTTCAGAAACACAGAGTTTGGTTCTGATTTCTAACTAATGAAAAGTAATGACTGTGACAACTACTGAGGCAGCCATTAACTGTGTGTCATTTGCAAAAGAAATCATTATTTAAAGCCAATAATGTTGAAAGCTGAATGTGAACTGCAGCTGTAATTGTAATGAAGTTTTCATTGTCTCATTATGATGACTACATCAACTTTAGCGAATTAATCTAGTAAAATATGTATTCCGTTTAGGAGGATGTTGTTGCTTTTTGTGTGGTATCTTCACTTTTTTCTTTTCTTATTTTTCTTATTTCAGTTTAAGTGAAATCTTTAAATCAACATGTTTGACTCTGGAAGTGAAGTGATTGAGAGCTACTGATAAAAACATTTTTATTACAGTGAGTTTAGTTTTGAAAATGTGTGTGGTTGTCTTTCCATTTTCTGAAATAAATCTGTCTAACATCTGATCGGAGTCTAGGTTTGAAATGTAACACCGTAGAGCAATTTTTCTCTGATGTTTACAGCCTGGTTCAATTTTTCAACTTGTCAGGAAAACAATTTAATGAGGACGTCTAGAAAAGCACTTTGTGTGAAAAAGCTAAAAATTGTCCTGCTGAATCGCATCAAAACGACAGTTGATGGCTGTGCTTGAAATATATTATCTATTTCACCTGACAAATGATAATGCAGCAACAGAGGCTGTTGTCCCTTCAAAAAGTACTACTGCAAAGTTGGTTAAGGTTAGAATAGAAAAACTAACTGCTCTCAATTCACAGCAGACTGACCCATAACTTTCTGCCATGATGGGAGCTGAACCTGCTGAATCTGAAACCTGTTTTATTGTTGGTGCTCTGTGATGGAAACATGGAGGTGATTGTATGTCTTTAGCAAAGAAGGTGCCACTAGATCTGTGGAGCATCTGCATCATTCATCATGATGTTATTCATGTTAATCAGACAACACAGGTTTGTCTTGTTCACGCTTGCAGAGTATTTTGTAAATTCCTTGTCAATTTTACATGTCAAAAAGGAATGCTGAGTTGTTTTAATGTCCAAGCAGAACAGGCTTATGATGACATACTTGCGTAGTAAGTCTTAACAAATTATTCAAAGGCGAGGCGGTGTCTCGATAAGCACCTATTTTCTTTTCTTTTTTTAATCTCCAAGAAGCCTTAACTTCTCACACGCTCGTTACTATTGTAGTTTAATTATAGTTTGAGCAGACTTGGAGTAAAGAATCATAAAGGCCAGCATTGCCCTCACTCTTCACTTAAGCTACCAGCTGTTTCCCAGATGTTTGGCTGCTCACACACTCTGCAGACCTTGAGGCTAACGTAATCACCCTCCTTAAACCACGCATAGGACTATCTTTAGCTGTGCGAGTGTCTGAGATTACGAGAGAAATAACTGAAGCAATTGACAGAATGTTAAGGATGGACTTTTTTGTGTGGCAGGAGTCAAGAAAGGAGGAAGTTCTTCAAACAAGGGGGAAATACTTCTTACCGTTTTAGCTTTTTCTTGTGTGTGTTTTGGGATCTGTCCGAGGCCAAAATGTTCCCTGTCTGTTTTTAGACTCTCACACAGCAGTACTCGGGAAAGTGTTTTCACCAGAAGCTTTATTCACCGAGCAGGAATTTGGTGCAGTTTGCAATGACACAAACGTAGCATGCATGCATAGATGCAAGTGTATATTACTGCTTTATTTACTTGCACATCGTTCCACTCATTCAGTGACTGTCAACGGGGTTAGGGAAAGTGAAGTTTTATAAATAGTACATAATCCTAAAATTAAAGACTCAGCATTGTCTGCAGAATTTTTTGTTTTGTAAACAAAGACAAACCTCAGGTTCCCATCTTATCTCTATTACACACTCATTCAGTATGTAGACACAATAATAGGGGCATACATTAGCTCTACAATACATATAATTCTGTTGAGAATCCATCAGAGAGGCGTTTGAACTCTGGATTATGTTGAGGCTTTACTGTGCCATAACTGTACTGGATTAGGTGTTTCTTTTTATGGTGTCTGCTGCTTTAATCACTCTGTGTTGGTATATTCTGCCTGCTTGGAAAGGCACAGTGTTTACCTGAGAGGTTGATGTGATTTTGGGTGATTTTTAGTTTCTGTGCTGCCTGCTTCAAGTAGAAAGTGTTATTTTTAAATCAGTTTTTAGGTCTGAAGAGCAGTGGACTGTTACATAATTAACAGCGATCGATTGCACATAATTCCTTCCCTGTCAGAAAAGATGCAGTGTTCCTTGAAAGTAATGGCATGCTACTGAGTGATATATCTTCTTTATTTTCTCCACTCCTGTAATCAATTCTCAAGAATACACTAATGGTGCAGAGATGGATCAAATGTCTTCAGACTTCTTCTGCTTCAGTTAAGACTGCTGACAAGTGTGTCCTTCCAAAGCACTTTGTGCTAGACTTTATGCACACTGCAGTTAGTTAGAGAGGCACAGCACATATCTTTGGTCTGCCGTTGCACTGTTTATACTTGTTTATAATCTGGTAGCTACTGCTTCAAAGCAAAACACGTCTGACCTTTGCTCAATGTAGAATTTCTTGCACAAATTTCTGCCCTGACCATTGGCATCTGCGTTGTGTGGTTTTGAAAAGTGCACTTAACTCCAGCGAGCCACTGCAGATATCCAGCAGACTTTGTGTGTCTGTGTGAACTTGCTCAGACACGTAGAAGAGAGGCTTCAGTTCGCTATTATGCTTTCTGAACTCTTCTGCTGACTTGTCACTTTCTCTGCAAAAAAACCCCCGTTCAAAGTCTTGCATTCTACTGGCAAGCCCGAACTAGAGTATTTACCAGTCAGCTTTTTTCACTTCGTTTCTATTTGTTTGGGTTTTTGCAGAAGCAATAAATCATTCCTTTGATGTTGCCCTTTTTCAAATGCAGCATCAAGTCATAGTATGGAACCGAAAAGAGGAAGTGTTATGTGACAAGACTGACTAAAGCGCTGCCTGGAGTGCTGTAATTATAATATCATCCACAATGTGCATCTCGCTTACCAGGCATTAAGTACGTGTGTGTGCCCACGCTTGTCAATAGGAGAAAGCAGGTTAAAGCAGGACGTCATCAAATACATTTCTCATGCACTGCAGTTACTCTGCAGTTATTCTGAAACCCACGTGATTAGGAGTCAGATTTGTTTGAGATTTTAACCAAGCTGCAGCCTCTGAGGCTGAAATATGAACCCAGCGCAGAAGGGCCAAAAAGAAGCACAGTTCCTCAAAATTGCCCCTCGAGGCTGTCTCTGTAAGTAAGCCAACCTCCACAGACCTCCTTGTTAAAAAGTCCCAAGTTTACACTCGAAATAAACAAGTTTAAGATCTGAAGTTATGGTCTCTTTAACTAATATCCCCATGTGTGACAACTGTATGGCAGCAGATGGTAATTTGTAATAGAACTCATCCATTTGAATTGTTTCAGTATTTACGTGCAGGTACTGAATTAGTGATTGTGAGTTTATTAGTCACAGCACGGACACAGCAAGAGGATAAGATCTGTAGCTGATGATTTTCTTTAGATGCATCCCTTTTTTGCAGACTCATAAATAAATGTGTGGGTACCGCTATCCGTCTCGGGTGCTGCAACTTGCCAGCAGCAACTCCCATTAGTGAGAGGACATAAACAAAAAAAACTTTTTCAAACTTCCCCCAGGCTGTTCTGCTGACTGTCTTTGAATCTCAGTGGCTGCTTGTTTATTGGGCTGAAGTTGACAATGGCTGGCATCCTACCACTTCCTGTAACTTTATCTCTTGCAAGTGTGAAACTACCGGGAGTCCTCGAAACACGGGATGCATCTCAATTGTGGCCCTCCTCCTCCTCCTTTATCTGCTGGTCCCTTTCATCCACATTTTTTCACTTATCTGACAGGATAAGTTGAAGCAAACCTAATCATAATCTCATGAACAGATGAATGGATGTGTGGCTCCTTTCATGTAGTGGTGTGATCCAGCTACAGATTAAAGGCAGGCCATGCTGGGAGTGGGAGACATCGCTGAAGTTCTCTCTAAGTTGCTGAATAGTTTTTCTGCCCCTCCTCCTCCCATCTTTGATACTTCAGTGAGATTCCCTGCCTCCTGTAATTGACATGCGTTTGAAGTACATTAGCTGGCTAGTCGCACTTAAATTTCCTTTCTGAGTTCACATGGCCGCCCACTGGGAACGAAACCTTGTCAGAATTGGCAAATATGTGGATTCAGTGGGGGGCGACGTCACATTGACAAGACTTCAGAGTCATGATGTGAACGTTCACTCGCTTTTATAATTAGATATGCGCAAGATATAGTGTTTCTGCTGGAATATGGACAGTTTTTTTTTCTTGTTTGATTTCTGTATTAAGAAAGGCGGTGATGACAGGGTAAACATTTAACAGCACAGATGCGGTGAACTGAATCATTAACAAATATTTGAACAGAAGTATTTGCTTAAAATATTTGTCAGAGAAGTAACTTTGAATATTTTGGCACAGTCCTTGCAAATAATCACGTCACTGTTGTCGAAAAAATTACCCCTTAAATAGTATTAAATCTGTGTTGTTTAAAGTATTTCTTTTTTAATTGAGATCGTTTAAGCTGCTTTGTGTTGACAGTTTCTCTTTTTTCCATAAGAAAGTAGAAATAAGACAGTTTTTGGTTCTAAATCACGTTTCATGTCTCTCTGAAATGGTTTTAATGCATGTTGGTGGGTTGTTGTTTAGCAGTTTTCGTCTTTGTAGCTCCTCACCAGTGAGCTCCAGGACTGTTGATGGCTTTAACAGGTCTCGGTCTGGCAGCAGCTGCTGTTTTCAAGTTGAACTTCATGCAGCTGCTGGCTATACCTTCTCTCTTGGTTTGTTTTTACTCATTGCTGTGGTGATGTGTTGCTTTGCTACCAGCAGCACAGTCACCACACTAGACAGGTGTGTAGTGCACTGCCACAAACTGCGCAAAACACTGGCATACAGTGCAACCAAATGTGTGTATATGTCGAACTCATTGTGATGCAGCTCTTATTCTAGCATGACAGAAGCTGTTTATGTACAGCCACTGTAAGACCATGACACATTAGTGCTGACAGTGGAGTCAGGATCAGGTCTCGTGTCTTCTTTCTCTCTTCAAGCTCAGTTTCAGCTGTCTCCTTGACAGCAGTATGCATGTGTAGTTGTGGAAAAAGCACCGGAATAATATAATACAATGTACAATGTGTTGTTAATATTATCACATAACAGAGCTTATACACAGAATGAAACCTTCATTGTGTATCAGCTGTTTTAAAATGCTGACAAAATAGTTTCTGAGAATCATCATCAGCAGTGTCAACCTGCATAGGGAGTTTCAGCAGCCACTACATAATGGCAGTCTAAATAGATTAATTTAAGTGCAACGTTTTGCAGCAAATATAGACTCATTTTTCCCAAATGATCAACCGGCAGTTCAAATTTTTAAGGATTGTGCATTGCAGGATGATGTCAAGCATTATTGTTTGTATAAGAGATGTTTAATAAGAGATATCTGTGCTCTTTAGTTTTCTTTCTGACGTGATATTAGCCTGCCTGGCATAAATGATTTGCGTAGTTTGTCGTGTTTCCTCTGGGCTGCCACATTTAATAGATGATTGTTTGGGTCCTTTATGTGCTTTCATCTCTGGAAGTCTGAGGTTAGTGTTCCTTTGTTTCAAGGCGTGGCACCCACACCCTCAGATTTATTATCCAATAGATTTAAAACTCAAGTCAATCACTTGTCCAATGATAAATGTACACGTGGTTTATGTTGTTTTTATGTATATGACTCATGTCTTTGTCCACTATGACTCGGATGAAGGCTCAGTATTGTTCTGTTTGCACAATTTAAGGATGTCAATTGATCAGCGTGCTGCAGTTCCTTTCCTGCTCTTAAATGTTTTGTTGCCTATAGCAGTGGCTATGTGGCAAAAGTTGTACTTTTTAATATAGAGTAGTCGATAATGGGCTCAGTCAAGATCATTTAGTTTTATCGCTGCAGTTGACTGCTCTTTCACACCTGGGGATCTGGATCTACAGTCTCAGAGCTTCCTCAGGTCCTTTGCCTTCCTTCCTCCAGCCGTGACCTAAAAATTGTCCCTCTGGTCTTCATGCAGTCTCTGTAAAGATGATTCAAGCAGTGAGGGCAGCGACTCTTTGATCAAATGTCTTTTATTGATTGGTCGCTTAATCTCACTGGACATTAAAAGGAGCAGCCAGGCTTTTGTAGGAGACAATTTTGCTGTAATAACAATCTGTCTCTTAATAACTCTAATTCTGTGGCCAAAACACGAATACAAACGTACCATATTTTATTAATACAAATAAAAAATGCATGTGTGTGGAGAATCTGAATCATGAATATTTCCTGAAGACATCTCTGACAACTTGGTTATTTCTTTTTTTCGCAGCCCAAAAGGTTTTTCATTTTACTTTTATCTTGACTAATTCGGAAAAAAAATACTTAACTGTTGTCCAAAACAGCCCCACAGTCACGGTTCTGATTATTATTCAGCTTGAGCCCAAAAAGGATGTCAGAGTGACTCTGCTTGTGGCCTTTCACAAAATATTAGGGCTGCTGATATTCTGCTTTCATTGCTTGCCAGCGTCTGTTCTGTTCTTTCAGTGATAAACAAAACTGTCCGTTTCTGTTATTTCTGTCAGTCACATTTTGTCTGCTTCCTATTCCCTCATTATAGCTCTGTTTTTATTAGTCATTGAGTGATTTTGCAATAATTTTTTGATGCATTTCAGTAAATGTCTTTTCATTCCAATTCATATTTGTACAGATTTGTTCTCTCACTCCTCTGTCTGTCTGGAAAATTTTTTATGATTTTATGCAATCTCGGTGTCTGACTCCCCTCCTTCCATCTTCCTGTCTGATAATGAAATAACAAATGTACAACTACATTTGTGTTGTTTTAATGACAGTGTTTGTTTTCTCTCTATTTTCAGACTGCCAAAGGCTACATCCTCTTGTTTGATGTGTTGGGCGGAGGAGATGACAAGTACCTCTATGAGCCTGTCTATCCAAAGTGAGTGCAGCACACATTTAAACTCACACATGCATTGATTCAAACATGCTTAAAGAGCCACCTAACCATCTTTATGATAAGTTATATCAACAAAACACAACAGCGCTATTTTTGTGTTGTTTGAACTGATCAGTTAAAATGATGGATATCTCATTTTTCTGGTGATTTACAGTGAGGTTATTGCCTGTACAGTAGTTTCATGCAGCCAGACTATTTTCTAACACTGGCACACACTGTATAGGATGGTCTACCTGCACTGCATAGTCATTTTACTATTGGGGGAAAAATGATCTACCATGCAAATACCTTTTTTTTTTTTTTTTTTTTTTAAACCAATCACAGTCTTCTTCGACAGAGCTAAGAGCTAACTTCCACAATGGTGTTCACTCAAAATAGTGATGGGGGAAATTGTTTTGGTGGACGGTACCTTGAAATTTTTAGCATGTAGTTTGCTGCCTGAAGGTTGTTGTTGTTTCCCATAGTAACGGTTGAAAACAGTCACATGTAGATCGTGAAAGGGGAAGGGAAAGCTGCGTGAAATGTGCGGCCAATGACAGGATTATACCTGAAATCTTCACCTGATTAGTCGTACTTGCTCTAAACAAACACAGATTTATCTTATGCAAACACTTAGCTTCGACTGCTTTTCCCTTTTAGGGGATTTTTTTCTTGCTGCAGCCTATCTTTGAATAATATGACAGGTTGACCATTGTCTACCCTAATGGGTGTAGCCCTGTTTCACTCTTACTGACAGTCAGAGAAGGGAATCTGGCATTAACGTGTGTCTGATCCAATGAGCATTTCATATTATTTGATAATGTTTCGGGTTTACAGATCCAGCCTTAAACCTCGAGAACTACACATAGACTGGACTAAAAACGTTTAGCTGCATCTCCTCAACTATTTTCTCGTCCAGAATTGCTCAGCCTTCTGCTTTATTTTCTTATTGCAAGGTGTTATTAGTATTACAACAAGTTCTTGCACCGCAGTGTCTTTGTTATTTACATGCGCTTCCCCATGAGATTACATTAGGCGGCACACTGCTTCTTAAACTCTCCCTGTGGCAAAATAACAGTAATAATATCCTGTAGTGTGGGTTCTAATATTATGTCCCACTCATGTAGAATGTGCTCATCTGAACGTGGAGAGATGAATATGTGCAAAGTGTCTGCTTATGTGTGTGAGGCAACCTGAATTCAAAGTCTGTCAGGATTTTAAAGCTCCTGTAATGTGAGGCCAGCCGAACGCTCGTTAAGCCAAGAACCAGCTGAGCGTCATTAGCAATCAACCGGCAGCCGTCTGTCCGTGGAAATAAAGCCTTTTTTGTTTGCTCATGACCAAATATGTAATCTTCTGTGGTTATATGGTTGAAGCCAGTGGTGAAATTGGAGCTGCAAACTTGTGCAGTTATCACAGCATTTTAAAAGCATCCGAGTATAAAGCCATATTGGTCTCTAATGAACTGTCCCTAAACAAAACTACACAGACGTGCACTGGTTTCAGAAAGTGTTCAGACTACGTAGGGCTGAATGATCTGTCGAACTGCATTTTTTTCTGACAGATGTTGTAGTTTGATATGCTAAAGTCAAGGTTCAGTTCAGTATTTCCTGTGTAATAGATTTAAAACATCTGGTGTAGCATCACCATGAGACACTGTCAAAAGGAGAACAGCAGGAATTTGTGAAACCATTGACACAACAGTTCAAACTCTGGGTCAGGCGCACTGCAGAAAGTACGAGGTATGCCTATTAAATTACAAGGTTGGGCTCATGTTGGTTGAACCACAGCATGCATGTCTGACATACATTAATCAATAAAGTTCCAGTCTGCTCAGATACAATCAAATTACAGCGTTAATCTCATTTTTCAAAAGACACCTCGTATACCCCAAATTGCTGCTGCCACGATTTTCTAATTGCTTTGTTTGATAATATTTGACATTTATGAATTGATCAGTCATAATTCGGACCTCCTTAGCTTTCGCACACTTTCTTTGGTTTCTCATAAATGCTCACTCAGTGTAGGTCAGTGAGACAAAAAAATCTACACTAATGTTAAGTGTGCAAAAGGTGAATGGCTCTGAATGCTTTCCGAATTCCCTCCGCGTTCTTCAGGGTGTCTGCTTTTCCTTCTTCCTTTACTAATCCTCTAATTTGTGTGCTTGGTATCAAGAGTTTGTGTGGCATTGTGTTTGGGTGTGTGTGCCTCGCATACCTCGGCAACATACCAGCAGAAGTCGGGCAAGTTGGGGCATAGTCGATGATCTTTGTCAGTTCCAGGAATTAAAAATGATTTTGAGTTGGGATTTTAGGATTTCAGCAGGTGTATTTTCATATCTTTTAACCCTTTAACACTTAAGGCTCATGCAGGTACCCTGGATTTTTTTATTATCCCCCGCCTCCACGAAGTGGAAAAGGGGGATATAGGTTTGGCCTCCGTCCGTGCGTCCGTACGTCCGTCCGAGATGAAGGGGACAGCTTTTCTCGGAAACTATTACAGCAAGGATTACGAAATTTAGTGTGTAGCTTCACACCATGGACACCTTTATCAAGTTCGAAAATGAGACCTGTGCGATAATATTTAACACAGTTATGGCCCTTGATCACTATTTTGGATATAGACTTATATGAAGGGGACAGCTTTTCTCAGAAAGTATTACAGCTAGGATTACGAAATTTAGTGTGTAGCTTCACACCATGGACACCTTGATCAAGTTCTAAAATGGGACCTATGCGATAATATTTAACACAGTTATGGCCCTTGATCACTATTTTGGATATAGACTCATAGACATCACATGTGGCGGGGGATATTGATGACCATGTCGTCTTGTTTGGACTGTAAAGTAGTCAGAAATCATACTATGAGGGATTGCTTTTTACCCTTTTTTTCAGAACAACCTAAGCTTTCAATATTTGGCAATGTCTGACATAAACTATGTGTTTAGACAATAGTTTAAAAATTGACTTGAATTTTTCAGGATTTTTCTAAATTAGGAACTGGAGTTGAACATGAACCAAATATTAGACAACGAAAATGTAAAATATGAACTATAGTAAGTATTTACAAAAATTTTAATTTTAAAATACTTAAAATGTGAGCGGTGCCACTCCTCTGGGTTTTTGTGATGGACGTCGTTGCACATGGTTCCTTTGACACACCGTAATACCCCGTAAAGTGTATCTTCTCTTCTTTCAGGAACTGTTCCAATTTTGTCTCTAGCCTCAATGGTTGAGGAGTTTCGGTAATTTAAATGCAAATGTGCCACTGTGTGTCACCGGTGATCCCTGTAGTTGTTAAAGGGTTGAACTAATATGTGTATTTGGGATATTGTGTGTGTTTTTTTTCACAGAGGAAGTCCTCGTGTGAAGGTGACACCCGGTTATAAGGAGGAGCAATGTGCCCCCGCTCTGTCTTTAGAGATGAAGAAGCCTGTGGACCTGGAGGCCCCCATCACCAGGTAGATGCTTTCATGTGATCTCTTTCTCTGTTGTGTCTACCTGTTTGCCTCAGCCTCGCACAAACACCACTCCGCTCTCACTCTTGGCCTTCAGTTTGTCATCACACTTGCACAGGCAGAGACGCCTACACTCACTGAACCCACCGAAAGATTTACTCTCGCCGTATCGTAGTGCAAGCGCTTGCTGTAAACTATAAGAGAGTGCGATGAATCATGTTTGTTTGTGTCCACCTCCTTGTGTATATTTCCATGTATACATATTTTCTGGTCATTTCAGATCATGTAAATTAAACATTGGATGTTTTCCATTTAAAGCCCTGAAAACTACAGTTTTCATGGAATCAGTGTGACTCCAGTTTAGTCTGGATTTGTACATTTTGAACATTTTGCAGCTACGCTTTTGCTGAAGCAGTTCACCAGTGGCTGTTTAAAGGCCTTCCTCCATTGTTACTGCTGTTACAAATGAATAGCTCTTTGTGTGTCTGTGAAGGGAATTTGGCGTGAAAAAGTCTCTTCTTCCTCTAATGGAAAGTCAGTATTGGCAGTGAGCGATTACCGAGGTGCAGTGGGACGCTAAGCTCCTCTACTGTCGTCTGTGAAGGCAGAGGCCTGCAGAATCGGCAGAAATGGAGGGTTTGCTGAGAGAGGAGAGTGATGGACAGATGAATGAGGATACATGGATAGGTTTAGTGATTGATGGAAGGAAAGAATGATAGAAGATGCATTTTTGATTTCATTGTTAGCTGAAGGAAGTTAAGATTTGCCTGCAGCACAACTGATTTAAATCAACTTCATGCCGCATGTGTGGTTTCTGGACAGTGTTTTGTTAGATAACAGGGTTTTCTGACATAGAATGGGCCTTTTGAGAGTGACTCCACTTGTCAAAAAGCATGACAGCAAAAATAATGAGTCTGTGTTACCTTATTCAGCAGGATTCTATGCAATTTTCCTTTTTTACCATTTGATAGGCAAAAATGTGTATTATGCTTGGATAAGTGAAATCGCAATTAAGAAAACTGGTGAAAAAAATTACATTTCTATATTTATTCTTAGTACTTATCATTGTGGCGCTGGTAATATACTTTTGGGACTGGCTTAAGCCTCTTTGGGGAGGCACCAAAAACGCTTTGATGCAGAAAAACCCTAGATAATCACAAGGTATTTTGAGAATGCAAATTTCCTGACCAGATTCCATCAATCTGTTTGACGCTGTTTAATGCTTGTGTGACTCTGATTGCTATCATGTTCCCTCGTGACAAATCTTGCTGTTGTTCCTTCTAAATGGGGTGTGCCTCTATTGTGTTTCCAAACGCATGAAAAAGCGCATTCATTTTTTGCTCAATTTATTTGTTTATTGGCTTGAAATCAATTGAACAAACAAGACATTTGTACATTTTTAAATCAGATATCAATTAGGGCTGTAGAATTATCATTTTTCAGTACTTTAAGACAATTTATACACATATCAATCAATTAATCAAGAAAGCAGCCGTTGTAGATGAGTATACTGACATATAAATATATAATATTCATTTCTCAAATATACAACCTAAATTATAATGCAGTTGATGAAGAGAAATGCCTTTGATCAACACAGGAGTCTGTTCGATAGGAGCCAGTTTACAGTAATTTGATTTTCTCCTGTGTGGCACTTTGAGTTATCTCATAGTTTCTGTTTTTGTTTGTCACTCACCTTCCCTTCTATCACCCACACGTCATTCGAGCTGGAAGCCTTTGTTCACTGAGTGACAAGAACTATCTTTTTGTTTGTCTTGTGTTTGTATTGTCTGTGTCTTTCGTGTCCCTCCGCTCATCTGTCGCTTCTCCTCCACTGTTTGCTCTTGACAGAGATTACAGGGTAGTCATCTGAATGAGAGCACTCTGTTGGCATTTCACAGACGCAGCTTGATTGTGCGGGAGATGAGTGGGCGTCTCCTGCTGTGGAGCTGCAGTAAAAGACGTCGCCTCCTCCACACTGTCAGTCCACTGCGCTCAAATCCTTCGCTTCTTTTCATTTCTCCGCTTTGTGACTCCTCTTGGTTGTGCTAGTGGTAAACCTCTCAGACTTTTTGGAAGACAATGAAGCACTTTAACGCACACAAACACACTGTTGTTTGTTCCCCTGTGTGTTAGAAGACAGTGAGCCCTGGCAGTGGCAGCGATGTGGCCTCATCACAGCTGGCCAGTAAACCTTTCAGGCTTCACTCAGGGCACAGCTGGATAATGAATAGTCCACTGTTTTCCAGCTTGTTATCTCGCTCCCACCCGTTCTACCTACCTCTGCAGCCTGTTGTGTTTTACTCACTCCTCTGCTGTTTTTTTTCAAATAACACTCATTTCTGTGTGTTTTCTTATTCCCATCAGCCTGCAGTCCCTCCGGGAGGACTTACTGGTGTGCACCGCTGACGGCTACCTCCACGTGCTGCACTGGGATGGGCTGGGCAGCAACGGACGCAAGGCCATCTGCCTCACTACAATCCCCTTCTCACTAGACCTGCAGTCGGCCAGAGGTTAGAGCACACCAAGGCACACAGCTGAAGAAAGGAGTGCAGACAGTCAATAGCTAATGCAGGGGGTCCTCGACTTACATCGGAGTTCTGTTCTTGTGGTGTGATGTAAATTGATTTTCGCCGTAAGTTGGAACTCTGATGAAAATGTAAACAAAGCTGTTATTTGCATCACGATATCTGTCAGTTTGCATATTTGTACAACTACACTATCGACAAACAGTCATTAGCTCACACTGAAATGTAACTCGGTAGGAAATTACTGACGAAGATGTAAACAAAGCCGTTACCTGCATCACCGTATCACTTATGCTTGGGAGCTGTAATGAAGTTAGCAAATGTAGCATAATCCAATGTGGCTGCAAATGTAAACAAAGGCGTCTTATAGCGCCATGTAATGACTGTACATACAATATTCATCCGCTCTGCTCGCCATGTGACTACATATCCATCCGCTCTGCTCGCCAACTAGTTCCTCTGAACCAGTTCCGATAAAACGACGAAACGTTAAACCAAGGACCGACCTGAAATCAGTTCCGATATAATGACGAAACGACGTAAACCGAGGACCTCCTGTATTGGAGAATTCCTTATAAATCACCATAAAATTACATAAACGAAAATGGTGAATTCTGTCCAGCTCACATATCCCACCATATTCTCTGTATGATTGTGTAGGTGGCCCCTCTCTGGACCTGGAGGGAGTGTATATACGTTGTATGGAGTACTGTGTGACCCTGGACGGCTTCGCTGTGGTCCTGAGTGACGGACGCCTCGGTTTTATCACACCACTCTGCAACACCATCACCACAGATGTAAGAATACTCAGAGACACAGGCCACATCTCCACGAATACTTGTCTCACAGTGACATGTTAAAACAAAAGTAATATCCATGCACACAACCAAATGTTTTAGCTACATTTTAGAGATAAACATGAAGTAGTGCAATGGTTGGTTAGTTGTTCAAAATACTATAGAAGAACAGCAGTGGCCAAAAGTATTTACCAAGATTCCCTCAACTGCACAACAAATTCAACAATGTCTGCAGCCCAATTCATTATCTATATTGAATTAACCACCTGTAATCAAGACGATGTTTTTGTTTTCGTCACTGTAGACGGTCACATGATATGAGCCTGATGAATTAGGAAATGAAAGTAGAAATATAAGTGAACATAATGTCTGAGTCATAGTTTCCAAAAGTCTTAGTTTCTGTCTGTCCAGACTACAACGCAGGCCCAGAGTTTTCTAACTAAAACAGAGTCAGCACTTTTCCAAAAGCATGTTTTCTAGAAACTCTGGAACAGCGTAACAAAGCAGGAGTTATGTTTCTTAAAATGAAAATATATTAATGTGAGTGTAGTCAGAGGCGATTGATGCTAAAAGCTCCAGATTTTTGTAAAAGGCGAACAAAGGCTACAGTCCCAGATCATGAAAAATGTATAACTTTCACAGCACTTAATAGCTGTTTTAGCTGCAGAATGCCTGAGCCCATGACTATAGAAATAGAATGCAATAGAAAGACAAATAATTTCCCATCACATTACAGGATATCTGCATGTCTGTAAAGCCAAATTTTAAAAAGTGTCAGCAATATAAATATGTATAAGATGACTTTTTCAAGTGTGCCAAACAAGTTGTACGTTACGTGTAAGAGCTGTGAATGTCCTTCCCTTTTAGAAATGTTTTATTTATTGACAGCAGCACCAGTCACTTCTGTTTTCCCACAAACGAGACAAACAGAATTACTTGAAGAGAACAATTACCCAAGCAATTTTTTTATTAATGTCATGCTAATATGACTCAGTGCAGAGCCTGCGGCTATTACTTATCTTGGCAGGATGTAAACAGAAATGACTGTATTTTCAGGATATTTTTTCTCATCCAAAAAGGGCAGAAGGAGCTTAATATTAACATTTTGGCTTGAAATTATGTTCTAGAAATTGGACTGTGGGTGTTGAGGTTGCCATGAAGATATAAATGCGCATTCAGATATAAATGTCAAATTAAAATCGTGACCAGGCAGTTTTGAGTTTCTTTTGGACATTTTTATATATAAGGAAATAAAAAGACTTTAGTGAGGTAGCTTTTCAAACACTATGCAGACCTGAAACTGGCACCATTCAGTTACTTATAATTCATCAAGGTTTCTTGTGTGTGTCCAGCAGTTGCAGGGAGTTTGGGCAGCAGACGTGACTGATGGTACCTGTGTGGCCGTCAACAACAAGTACAGACTGATGGCCTTTGGCTGTGCCAGGTACATGTCCGCTCAACTGCCTCCCTCCGTGTCTCTATCTTTACAATACGACGTTGGGAAGAAAACCTGGGTGTGTTTGTTTGCGTTTGTGTGTTAGGGGGAGATTGTTGTCCGTGTGGTGTGTGTCCAGTGTGAGAATCTGTCAGTTTGTATTTGCAGAGGCAACCTAGTGTGTGCTTGTCAGGAACTTCTCGTGGATTATGCAATCTGCCAGGTTGGCAGGAATTTCTCTCCTCACTGCTTCCTACTTTCCTTCAACATGTTTTGCTACAAGTTTTTGTACCTTGCGGAAACAACATGCACACACACACACACAGCAAAAGAATTCTCTATATGAATGTTGTCACGGCAGTCCTTTGAAAAAGAAAATGGAGCCTAAAATCAAACTCCTTTGGCACCCTTCATGATAAAAGTGGTTGCTACTCTAATCAAGCTCAGTGATGAATGAGGTAGACTAAAATGGCATCTGCAGAAATCAGATTTAATCCTCTGTGATTAATCAGTACAAATAAATACCTTGGCCTTGTGTTGTTAGTGTGGAAGTATGTGCATGAATGTGTGTTTGGCTTAATGTTCAATCAAGTGCGCAGAAATTCTGTGAGTGATTCAAAGCTTAGAAGTGTCGCTTGGATGTAACGGCTCCAAATTAAAATACATGTCACCTGAAGCACTTCCTGGTCCTTGAAGTGTCTGGCTTTGATTACAGGCGATATTTCTCACTTTATCCAACAGGTTGTGACAATAGAAGTGTCTTTGTTCTCTTTACAGCGGCTCAGTGCTGGTGTACATGATCGACACCACGACAGGATCCATGCAGCTCTCACACAAACTAGAGCTCACCCCAAAACACTATCCAGGTATCTCTCATTTACCCTCCATTGCCGTCTCTTATCTGTCTCACCTTGTCTTTCCCTCACACAAATTCCTTGTTGAAATAACATAAATTCCTTTACTGTTTTCCTTTACGGGCCTACATGCTTATGTTTCCTCCTGGTTCATATCAGTTTGTCACAGTCCTGTAACGTGACCAAGACCATAGCTCCCCCTAGTGGCTGAACTGCCACATAAGTCCAGTGTTGTTTAAACAATGAAACCAGCTGATGTTTTGCTGTTTCCTTACAGTTAAGATCTTAGCATCAAAGCAACTCACTTAGAGTCCCACAGAATTTAACCTGGAGCTTATCCCAAACACATCAACACACTACAAATAATTATTTTGTCTTTGGCACAATCCTCTTCTTTTCTCTTTAAATAGCAATAGTTATTTATTGTCTGGTGATCAAAGAATATCTATATAAGTTTATGTGCTCATATACTCTTGAGTTCCTTGCACTTGTCTCAGTACATAAATTTTCTGCTGCTATTTTTACTACTATATAGTTTATTGTAATATAATACATATATTAGGATTTAAAACTTTATTTATCTTTGATGGGAAATTCACAAGCTCTCCAGCATATTAACTCTGCAAAATAGTTTAATAACCTGATGAACACTTGAATGCCTCAATTCCTTTCTGCATAAGTACTTTGAATTTTGGCATTTAATTTATTTAGCGCTTTTGTGCTTTTGCTTAAGTATGAATTTAATTGTGAGTATAAGTAATTAATTAATTCTAGTCCACAAACAAGCATTCTCTAAATTAATTAACAGTATCATATTATATAAATATATAGACTCCCATAATGTTTTATCTACTGTGATATGTATAGTCGCATTGAAATCATATCTAATTATAGTATAAATTGTCATAATAAGTTGATTGTTTTATCAGAAACCAGCACTTTTAAGGGCAAAAATGGTTATTTTTCAGTGGCATGCAGGAGAAAGAAGCGATTTGTCCAGCCATTGCTAAAATTTCCATTAAATAATAATTGCTTCTCACTTCGTGTCATTTGGAGTTCCTGCTCCTCAGAAGATGAAGAAGATGAAAAAATAATTGAGCTCAGTGAATTAATGAAATATTCAAAACTTCTCACAGTTACTAAATCTAGCATGAGTGAGATAACAAGGAATATTTGACAGCTTTCATGGGTAATCTCGTAATGATGAAGAGCATAATGAAAGATGTTTTAATATGAGGAAAGGCAGAAGTTTCACCAGCGCAGAGATCCACTCAGTTTCAAAGTATAAAATACAGCAATAGCTGAAATATGAAATCTTTTGACTAAATTCTTTGCCTTTTCAGACATCTATAACAAGACAGGCCCTGTCAAGCTAATCTGCTGGTCACCTGACTACAGCGTTGCCATGGTTACATGGGAGTGTGGCGGCCTGTCGCTGTGGAGTGTCTTCGGAGCTCACCTCATCTGCACTCTGGGAGAAGACTTTGCGTGGGTGGACACACACACAAATACAGCCCTACACACTTCACACATCATTTAATACAATTTCTGAAAGAAATTTCGTTTCCTCCCCTCAGGTATCGTTCCGATGATACCAAGAAGGACCCCCTTAAAATCAGCTCTATGGTATGTGGCTTTAGTAAATGCTCCACTACAGATGGTTGAGTTGTGGTTTTGTTTTATTGTTAAATCCATTCTTCACTTAACCATTCGAATTTCATCAAATTGCTTTTCATTGAAGTGAAACGGAACTAACACAAAGGCTGAACACTATTAGTTTTTTGCATCTGTTCCAATCACAGTAATGAGATTTGTTTTTTTAATTAAACTTATTGGGAATATGAATTTCATCTGCTCTGTTTCCATTTTTTGACCCTAAAACTTGCACTCTGCCTCTTTCCAGAGCTGGGGAGCGGAGGGCTATCACCTGTGGGTGCTCCCTTACAAGCCAGAGAGGAGGAGACCAGAGGAGCAGCAGGATGTGGAAATGGTTGAACCCCCTCCCTCCTCCCTGCAGGCCGGTATACTGCAGTTCCACTTCATTAAGAGTGCCCTCACAGTCAACCCCTGCACGGTGAGAGCGGCAGTGGAAACATATCACCGCACACACTCACACTAACGCACGCCGGCATTAAACTTTCATGGTTTGTTTGCTCCTCTCTCGGCCATGCAGAGTAACCAGGAGCAGGTGTTGCTCCACGGCGAGGACCGCCTCTACCTGACCTGCGTTGACCCCTCGCAGATCCATAGCAGCTCTGACGCACACCCGCACACACACATACACCCACGCGACGGCAGCCCCATGCACCACCCTCCCAACCCCGACTCCTCTCTCTCTCAGGGACTCAGCACTTTACTGGGACACAAGCACTGGCACGTGGTCCAGGTGAGGATGTGCAGTCATCACTCCTGGTTAGGTGTGATTTATACAACAGTGACAAGAGTTTGGAAATATTTCTTGGTGATAACATTGTAGCCTGTGTCCATATTTGGACAAAGACTGAGCTTTATTTACATTATGCTACATTACATTGTGTTGCATTATGATCTTTGTATTTGTATCCAAATGTGTGTTGTACTTTCCTTGCTTTCCCACCCCTCCCTCTTCTCCCAACCCTCCCCCTTGCCCTCCTCTGTCCCTCTCAACCCGCCCAGCCAGCAGGCCCCCCTATATAGAGCCGGGTTCTGCTTGAGGTTTCTTCCCTGTTAAAAGGGTGTTTTCCTTGCCACTGTCGCCTTTGGGCTTGCTCTGGGGGTCAGGCATATGGGTTCTGTAAAGCGTCTTGAGACATTTTGACTGTAATTGACGCTATATAAATAAAATTGAATTGAATTGAATTGAATTTTATAAAGCAGCTGGGTGTGTGTAGCCTTAAGTAGGAAGCTTAAACGGTAGATTCTTGTTCCTATTGTCCTGTACACTTTTCGTGTGTGAAGATTCATGAATTAATGCTCTGGTAAAAATTCCATGAGCATAGTGGTTTCTTCTAGATCAAAAAAGCACATGAAGAATTGGCAGAACCCCCTGATAATATCTGCTAATAGACAGTATTGCAGTTAATAGTGGTAGCAGTTCATTGTGTTACTTTTTGTTGCATCACAGAGGAACTTAATTGAATCTTAATTTTTTGTTTTCCTCTAGATTCACAGCACATACCTAGAGAGCAACTGGCCTATAAGGGTAAGTGTGTGTTTGAATTTGTGTTTATTGGTCCATCATGTCAAGCGTTAGGACAGTTGTTAGACACAGAAACGTCTATGAAATCATCTTTAAAATTCCACCTCTTTAGTGCTGAGCTTTCTGATGTTACATGTGATTTCATTTTAGGGGTACATTCACAGACTAAAACCTGTGATATTCCTGTGTTTACAAAGTAAATTCCTCCTGCTGCAATCTCAACTGTGTGCACAGAAGCAGAGTTATTGTTCTGCACGGTGCAGGAGCTAAAAATACAATAATAGAACCTCTCCTGTTCTTCTTAGAGAAAATTTGTTGTTGATGTGGGCCTGCAAACATTTAATTTTATCTGATATATAGTTGTACAAACAAACTCCACTTGAAATACGTCATCTAAGTGGTAGCAAATAGGAAATGTCAGTTAAACTGTCAACACTGTTACGTTTTATGACTTTAAACGTATGTCAACACTTGACTCTGTCATATTGTTTGCTCATGGATGGCTCTGTGTGTGTGTGTGTGTGTGTGTGTGTGTGTGTGTGTGTGTGTGTGTGTGTGTGTATGTCTACAGTTTGCAGCCATAGACACAGCAGGCCAATGTATGGCTGTAGCAGGGAGGCGGGGATTTGCACACTACTCCTTATTCACAAGGAAATGGAAGCTGTTTGGGAATATCACTCAGGTATGTTGATGCTGTTCATTGGACGATAACAGTCAATAGAGATCCTGCTTTGTCTTAAATAAGTGGAGTAACATACAACGTAATTGTAGTGAAATGTTTCAAAGCTGCAGAAATAGCACTATAATCTGTATTGTCAAGTTTAAGGTTAAATGTTTGTTTGGCTGAAATCATGGGCAATTGTGTATTTATGCCCACGTGTCTCTCTGTAGGAGCAGAACATGACGGTGACAGGAGGTCTGGCTTGGTGGAATGACTTTGTGGTGGTGGCCTGTTACAATTTTATAGACCAGCAAGAGCAGGTGAGGATGAAGCACCCCTTACTTTGTCAATATTTCTTATCAAGCCAAGTGTTTCATGCTCCCTATCATGATTCTAGACGTGTAGTTGTGTCTCATTGTGATTTCTCGATCTGTTGATACCAGTTGAGGCTCTATCAACGCTCGTCCAACTTGGACAACGCCTTTGCCTCTGTCACAAAGCTGCACTCGGACACTCTGCTGCTTAACGTCTTCAGAGACATGGTCATCCTGTTCAGAGCCGACTGCTCCATCTGCCTCTATAGCATCGAGAGGAGGAACGACAGGTGGGCTCCAGTCATAACTTCAGAGCTTCACAACACTCAATTACATGAATCTTTTTCTAAGAACAGTCCCATCTGCTTGCAATCTGCCAGACATTTTTCTTCCAGTTTTTCTTTTTGTACTTTGTAACTTAAAAAATAGATTGCCTGAGGAAGAATTTTGGCCAATCCTCAAAGTTCCAAATATCGAGGCAACAAAACAAATGCTAGTTCTATTGAGAAATGATGGTGTCATTTCTGAACTGGTTCGCGGTTCTTCTGACACATTCCAGCAGCAGGGAAATCCCTGGCATCAATAGCCATGGTATTGTTAGGTAATAGTGTTACTCAGCTACATTTTCCCTTGGGAAAAGAGGCTTTAGTAGAAGCTTTTGACATTAAACCTGTCACGTGCCAGAACTGGGCCTCTGCTTTTTCGTCTGGCCGGCACATTGACTCATGCCAGCCTCGGAACTAAAGGACTTTGTCAACTGGAAGGACGCTGTTAAAACGCAGACCTCTACCAAGGCCAATAGTCCCCTCTTCTTTGATATGTGGTTCTCCAGCCAAACCCCCTTATAAATATCTGGATAATTCTCTGAAACAAGTTGGATCAACTCCAAAATATAATAGGTTATTTTTTTACTCATGCTCCACCAGCAGATTTCAGATTATTTCAAAGTTTTTAATTCCCATTTATTTAGTAAGTATATTTAGTAGTATTTAGCAGTGGTAGATTTTGCCTAGGTAAATTAAACTGGGCAATATTTTAAAACGCTGCATCTTTTAATGTGTTTGCTGGCATTTTGAGATGGTCACCTGGCAAATTGAAAATTGACAGGTGAAACTGAGCTTTTGCAATATCACTCGTGTTAAAATATTCCCCCAGTATCTTGTGTTGCTTTCTTTGCTGCGTCATTAAAGTTGTGATTCTGACTTATAATGTGTGAACTTGCAATTTCAGTCCAAATCCATCAGCCAGTGTGGAGCTCCTGCAGGAGGTGTCGATGTCTCGCTACATCCCTCATCCGGCCCTCGTGGTCTCAGTCACGCTCACGTCTGTGCGCACAGAAACTGGCATCACATTGAAAGCCCCGCAGCAGGTACCACAGCGACACACAGACACACACACTCACCCAGCTATAACCAGAGGTGTGTTAATGCTTCTGTAATGTGTGTCCATGCCAGGCCTGCATGGCAGAGAGCATCATGTTGAACCTGGCTGGCCAGCTAATCATGCTACAGAGGGACCGTTCTGGACCGCAGGTACGAGATAAAGAGACCCCTGCAGTCAACAAGAAGCTGGTGAGTCCAGACACCACCCCTGGATTTTCTAAATTTTAACTCAACATGTTTGGCGAAAAGTTAATATTGCAAATAAAGCTTAGTGTTTCCATTCACCTTGATCACCATGCAGATTAACTGTAATCACACTTTAATTAGTTTTTGGTCTCTGCAGTTGTGCTCGTTGTATTAAATCTGCAGCCTCATCTCAAAGTCATCTGTGACTTTCCAGCTTTTAGCCAAACAGAATCAGAAGTCATCTCTTCTTGTAGTTGAGAAAAGTAAAGGCTGGGTTATGCTTTCCGCACGAACGCGACGTGAGGAAATGAGATGCTTGGAAATCCACTCGAGAGAACGTGACTTTATACTCCATGCGACGTCTGCTCCCAAACTGCAGGGGGCAGTGTATCGCAAACACACGCCTACCTAGTCTACTCTCGTACTAAACTAGACACCACTTAAGAAATGACATTTTAACGAATAGTTGCATTTAAACGGTAAATTTTAATTTCACGCCATGAATTGTTCATAACCCGGTTATCACAGTGATCTCTGTGATGAATGGTATATATGCCTGTATTTCTGAATTTCTGCTGCTACGAACTCCTGTTCTTCTGCCAGTTTTCCGCGTGTCTCCGTCCGCCTTGTTGGAAAAACTTGTGAGGGGATGTTTCTGCTAAAATTATGTAATTTGTCCGCGCCAATGCATTAAGCATAAAACAAGCTTTACTCTTCCACAAACCTAAAGCATCTTTAACAGCATGTCAAGTGAATAGCCTTCATTTAGGAAATCCCTCTAACAGTTTGTCTTTCTCCCCCAGCTACCATTTTGCCCTCCTGTGGTGCTGGCCCAGTGCGTGGAGAACGTGTGGACCACCTGTCGCTCCAACAAGAAGAAGCGCCATCTGCTGGAGGCCCTGTGGTTGTCCTGTGGAGAAGCGGGGATGAAAGTCTGGCTGCCGCTGTTCCCCCGAGACCACCGCAAACCCCACTCCTTCCTCTCCAGGCGCATAATGCTGCCCTTCCACATCAACATCTACCCTCTGGCCGTGCTGTTCGAAGATGCCCTGGTGCTGGGAGCAACCAATGAGACTGTGCTCTACGACGGGCTGCAGGGATCCTCAGAGCCACTGGAGGCGCTGTTCCCCTACTGCACCGTGGAGAGAACCTCCCAGATCTACCTCCACCACATCCTGAGGCAGCTGCTGGTTCGCAACCTGGGCGAACAGGTATGTGCAGCGACCTGTCCCGTATCGACTCAGATCAAACACGCTTCACTTACACAATCTTTAATCTTTTTGTTTGCATTCTGTAGACCATTTAGGAGATCATATCATGAGATTGTTTGCATCAACAGAGTCACAAAGTTCACTCTTTCCTCTCACAGGCTTTGATGCTGGCTCAGTCATGTGCCTCCCTCCCCTACTTCCCGCATGTCATGGAGCTGATGGTTCACGTGGTGCTGGAAGAAGAGGCGACATCACGGGAGCCCATACCTGACCCTCTGCTCCCCACCGTGGCCAAGTTCATCACAGAGTTCCCCCTCTTCCTGCAGACCATCGTCCACTGTGCCAGGAAGACAGAGTACGCTCTGTGGAACTACCTGTTTGCAGCTGTGGGAAACCCCAAAGATCTGTTTGAAGAGTGTCTCATAGCTCAAGATCTGGACACAGCAGCTTCCTATCTGATTATACTGCAGGTATAATAGGACTGAGCGCCCATGTTAACACACACTGCATGCACCTGGTCACTTAACTTTTTATAGCATAATGCAGGAGTTACTGGACATTTTCAGCCTCAAGCAGTGATCTATAAAACTCCTCGTCTTCTCTCTTCTCCCATAAAGAACATGGAGGTTCCAGCTGTGAGCAGACAGCACGCCACTCTTCTCTTCAACACCGCACTCGAACAGGGGAAGTGGGACCTCTGCCGGCACATGATCCGATTCCTCAAAGCCATCGGCTCAGGGGAGATGGAGACTCCGCCCCCGACACCCACCACTCAGGTGAGGAGCTTCACATCGTTAAAGTTCTTCCTGTTTTTCAGTCAACCTGGCTTTGAAAATCAGTGAAGGAAAAGTTACAAGAAAAGGAATGTAATGCAACAACCTGACTGGAATTTTCCTATATATGGGAAAAAATTAAGGTTGTACAGACTTAGACTTTATTAATCCGCAGAGGGAAATTCTGTAAATTCTGCCTTCATATGGATTTTCTGAATCACTGGTGTTCGTAATTTTCATGGCTTAGTATGCATCTGTCCACATTGAAAAGCTAAAAATCTGTTCTATGGATGCACTTTTTTTTCAAGCCAATTTCAAAATCTGATTTCAATGGCTTAGTGTGGATGATGATAATATTGTACAAAATATATGGTTAATTTGTAATCCATTTGACATGAAAACACAATAAGAGACCTGAAAGCAGACAAATGATTCTAATATCAAATTAGTTGTGGCAATCACATGTACTCGATCTAGTAAATACTAGGGATGTGCGCGACTAGTCGTTTAATCGTTTAACCGCCTACTCATTTATTAAACGTTTAGTATTTTACTAGTCGGTTAAACGCTGCATTAAGCACCTTGTTCTTCGCGCCTCTGCCTCGGCTTCTTTGTTAACAGGCTGAGCAGCCAGGGAGAGAATTGCTCCTCCTCCCCTCCCCCGCACACGTAGCAGGGGGCGGGGCCACACAGTTTGGGGAAGAAAGTTTGGAAAGGTAAAGTGGGAAGATGGCGACGCTCCCGCGTAAGAAAATCAGCACCGTTTGGCAGTATTTTGATGCAGCAGATGACAACAAGGTCGCCTGTCGGCTGTGTAAGCAGAAACCAGTGTTGCCAACTTAGCGACTTTCTAGCTAAATCTAGCGACTTTCCAAAGCGTCCTAGTGACTTTTTTGTCAAAAGCGACTAGCGAAAAAACTAGCGACTTTTTCTGCCGTTTTGGAGACTGACAGGAAAACTCAGATCATTCTGCAGTTACTGTCCTCAACAAGCAGCAGGTGCTGCTGTGAGCTTCTCCCCCTCCCAAAGCACAGGCTGTCAGTCCAGTAACCCCACAGCAGTCCCAGTGTCTGATTAGAGGACATATCACTCTGCAGCCAGACGGCAGGTGAATCGCGCATGCGCAAAGTCACTACAGATCCCTTCTCGACTTGCGGAGCGGGATATAAATGAAAATGTTTCTTCACTGTCATTATGTGGCTTTATAGACTAGTCGGTGGGGAAATTAGTCGAAATTCCCATCCCTAGTAAATACAGTGTCCCAAAAAAAATTGACATCATTTGAGATGTCCGTATCGGAGTGACTACATGATCGGGAGAAATGATACTTAATAGGATTTATTTTGGACATAATGTGTTTTATTTTACAAATTTCAAATGAAAAATTGTGGGGGATGGTAATTTTGTAAAGTTCCAAAGTTATTACAGATGTTCAATGTGTGCACCACTTTAGCGCGGCATGCATCAAGTCGGTAGTGGAGTTCTTGCCGCACTTGCTGCAGCATGTCATGTGTAACATTCTCCAGAGCTTCAGTGATTCTGTTCTTGAGTTCCTCTACACATGTGGGAAATGGTGGGATATAGACCAGTCCTTTCACGTAACACCACAGAAAGAAATCGCACGGTGTTAGGTCAGGTGAGCATGGGGGCCATTTCAGTAGTACGTTATCTCCATCATTAGCACGTCTAATCCATCTTCCTGACAGATTCTCGTGAAGATAAACTCTATTATTAGATGATGAAATGATGTCAAATTTTTTGGGACACCCTGCATATAACTTCTTTCATGCTGTGTACCCACAAACGTTGTCAAACCTGTAAACGTAAACATTTGTATTTGTCTTTAGGAACCGAGCTCAACAGGTTTCGAGTTCTTTAGAAATCGCAGCATCAGCTTGTCCCAGTCAGCCGACTCCGTCACAACAGGAAAGTTCAACCTGCAGAAGACCTTCAGTATGCCCACTGGAGCTTCTGCTAAAGGGTACGCACATGTTAAACAGTGAATGTGGCTGTTCTGCTTTGTTCGAAGTCTTCTCGCTATAATATCCTCCTCCTTCTGCCAGACGGGATGTGGAGTGTGCAGAGAACATGTATATCGACATGATGCTCTGGCGCCACGCCCGCCACCTCCTGGAGCAGGTCCGCCTCCGTGACCTGGGATGTTTTTCCGCACAGCTGGGCTTCGAGCTCATCGGCTGGTTGTGTCGCGAGCGGAACCGAGTGGCTCGAGTTGAGGATTTTGTCACAGCGTTGAAGAGACTCCATAAGGATTTCCTCTGGCCATTTCCTGTTATTCCTGTGGGAAGCCTCAGCTCGCCACTGAAGAACGGACGCTGTCGCACAGGTGAGTGAGCAGAGTCAGATATCACTGAAAGTTTCAGTTCAAACTTTAAAATTACGCTAATATTTGCAAAAATGAAAAGAATGCTCTTGATATTGAAACCCAAAGAACTTTTGAATACTCAATTGATTGAGATAACTTAGTATGCATCTGTTATTGCAGTTAAAATGTCCTGATGATATGTATAACCTATATTCCTCATGACTTTTCTTACCATGTGAACTCCAAACATTTTTTTATGTATGTGCTTAATGTTCTTCACCTCTATGGAATCAGCACAACCATGGCTAGAAGTAGAGAGAACTCAAAAGTTTATTTTGTTCATTATAACAAGGTTTTAATGGTACAAACCAAAAAACAATGAAAGTTGAATTTCTTATTTATTGTTTACTTTTTTTAAAAAATCTGAAAAGTAGAATCAACATGTGCAACATTTTTCCAAGTGCTCACAGGTGGTGCCAACATTGAGGAAAAAATGTGGTTCTATATAATAAAGTCACCTTACTACTTCTAGTTTTAATTTGTTTTCTTTCTGTTCTGTGCTGCTCAGCGTAGTTCAGTTAAAAACTCAGTGAATTTTTGTCATGAGACTGTTAGTCACTTGTGGCTTTTCAGCTGTGATGAGCAGCTCAGATTTTTTATTATTTTTTTTACAGAATCTGGTTACAGCCAGAAGTTTATTTCTGGCAAATGATTAAACGAGTCATGTAAAATGAAGTGATTTTGATTAAATATAGTTTTAAGTTTAGGTTTGGTTACTGCTCCCGACAAAACCCAAAGTCGCACGAGAATGACTGTGGGATAGTTCAGCATCAGATGAGTCTTCCTGTTTTTGCGGTTTCTGTTAAAGGTATAATTTTGCTGATTGATGAAATACAATAGCCTGCCAAGGGTTTAAGAACACAGTAGCTGGTCAACATGTATGCCCCTGCTGACATAATAATTCAATTTTGACAATAACCATAAAAGGAAAATTTTAAAAGATTGTATTCAACATTGAAAAAGTAACTTTGTGCAAAAAATTAAATGTAAAATGCATCTTAAAAGAGCATTTCCTATTTCAGTGATAGAAGTATGGCACAGATATTGAGCAAGCTGTCAAAAATGAACGATGTTTAAGGAGGTTATACCTCACATTTTAATTTCATTGGCACCCCAGATTCTTCCTCATCTCACTCACAGAAAACCTACCCAGGAATTAGTCTGATTCTTAGACCCTGTGAGTGTTTACAGCCCCATCTTTATTCCAAATCTGGACCAGATCAACTCCTAACCTTTGTTCTGAACCTGCAACATTTAAAGCCTATTTCAGATACAATAAAGACCAAAATCTCATGAATATGAAGCGACTTTAAACACAGGATGAGCTCAAACAGAACAAAGCTAAAAATAAACATTTTTATCACCGTACTTAATGCTCTTTTTGGTCATTCCTCCAGTGCTGAGCACACGGCTGCTGAAGTCCCAGTCAGCTGACAGCCTGCTGAACAGCGACATGGACACGGCGCCGCCCCCAGCAGCTCCCACCAACCACACCTGGATGGACGGACTCGGGCAGAGGGCCAAAGACATGGACACAGCTTCATCAGCTCACTCCAACCAACACTCACCGCAGACACACGACGCCTTCCTGTCGCTTCTCACCAACAAAGGTAACCAGACCTGAGCAGTTAATCCCTCTCATTAAAAGGCCCTGACGCAGACACAGCTCTCATCCACCTTTTGTCGTTGTTTTAAACTGCAGTCAGATGAAAAACAACCAGTTCACTGTCTTGGAGAGAGTTTAACTTGAAAAATATGGTCAGATTCTTTATAACACCAGCTCAGAAACGATTCAGGGAGAGACAGGCTGCTTGCTGGAGAGGATGCGGACATTCAGGGGCAAACCATTATCATGTGTTTCGGGGGTGTCCTACGATTCACAGCTTCTGGAAAACGATCAGAGATAGCATGGAGAAGGTTTAAGAATCAAGATTGATCTTTGTTTTCAGGTCTTATACTTTGGTAAGATGCCACCTCAACTCATTGGTTACCCTAAGATATACTTGTCTAGAATTCTGCTGGTTGTCAGCAAAAAAGCCGTTACAAAAAGCTTAATATGTCAGGACCCACCCTCTGTAGAAGACTGATTTAATGTGGTGCATGATATTTATGTAATGGAGAAATTAACATTTGCAGTGAGACTCAAAACAGATTTGTTTGAGAAATGTTGGAATGATTGGATTGAGTTTATCAGCCCACATAGATCAGACTTTAACCCTCGTGTCATACTGCGGGTCAAAATTGAGCCGTTTTAAAATTTGAAAATGTGGAAAATGTATATGTTTTCTCAGTGAAACTTCTGATGTCCACATTGTCAACATTTTTGGGAAATCTTTGAACATTTTTTGGTGGAAAAAAATGTTACAAATGTTTCTTAAGAACATTCACATAAAAATGTTTTTGTGAATGTTCTTAAAGAAAATATTAGATGTTTTACTGATATGTACGTAATCATTTTAGATATTTTGGGGATTTTTTGAAAGGTTTTTACCAATTTTTTGAAAATATTTGCAAGGATTTCCTTGCCACATTTGGGGGATGTAAAAAAAAAAAATCGAACTTTGAAGGAAAACTTTTAAGCAATTATTGGAATTTTCTTCCTGAAGGTTTTGCAAATTTTCAGAATTTTGGGGAATTTTTTTGCTGAATTTTTTTATTTTTTTCAAAAAAGCAAACGATATTTTCTGGAGCCCGTAAATGAGGACAACGGGAGGGTTAAATGATGTAATATGAGTTGTAATACGACACCCCTGCTTCTCTGCTGCACAGGTTTATTTGTTTTTTTATTTTGTTTATTGTCTTTTCTGTTTTGTCGTTTTTTTTCTCTTTTCCTGATGTGTATGTATGTGTTCTATTTTTTATTATTTTTATACACTCGTTCCGTATATCTGTTTGTTTATAAACTTGAAAAACAGTTTGCAGTGTACGTTTGTAAGGTATTGTGTATCTGCTGACTTATTTATGGAATAGAAAGAGAATTTCCAATAAAAAAAAAACCCGCGGTCAGCTTTTATGTTGTTGTTTTTAACCTCTTCTTTTTCTTCTCGCCCCTCTAGTGGAGGAGTACAGCGTCGGCTCGGCCACAGACCTGACAGAGACCAGCTCAGTGGTGGACGGCGATTGGATGATGGTCGACGAGAACTCCTCCACTCTGAGCCTGAGCCAGGCCGAGCTGGAGCACATCTCCATGGAACTGGCCAACAAAGGCCCACACAAGTCACAGGTGCAGCTCAGGTGAGAAACGACTCTCCTCCTGGATTGCCACACCAGTCTTCTGTTTCTGTGTGCTTTCATTCAACATTCGCTGCGAATCTCTGCAGGTACCTCCTCCATGTGTTCATGGAGGCCGGCTGTCTGGAGTGGTGTGTGGTGATCGGCTTGATCCTGCGGGACGCAAACGTCATCAAGCAGGTGATCAGCTTCCTGGACAGCCCAGAAGTTCCTCCAGAAACTGTGCAGAGTGTCCGAAACGGCTTGTTGGCTGTCGACACCTGGGCCTCCACTGACTGGTGGGTAAAACATGCAAACTGCCAGTCAAAGTTTGAACACGCCTTCTCATTCAATGCTTTTTATTTATTTGTATTATTTTCTACATTGTAGATTAATACTGAAAATTAATTGTTTGCAGCATAACTATATATGTGCTCTTTTATAGTTTTGATGCCTTCACTGTTAATCTAAAATGTATAAAATCATGAAATAAAAACCACTGAATGAGAAGGTGTGTCCAAACTTTCTACTGGTAGTGTATTTTAGGTTCTCTGAATGTGTAAATGCAAAATGTTTTTCTTATGTACCGCAAATTAAGGATGAGAATATGCTTACTGTATTGTGTGAGTGACCCTGCAGCATCAGTTAACGTGTTGGATAAACCCTGGTTGTGGTAGAATAACAGAAATAAGCGTCTCCTTAGCACTTTTCCGTCCTTGACCGTGATGTAAAACATCAAGAAAAGATGTGAAGATAAATGAGGACACAAGAAAAGACAGCCCACGGTGCCAATTTCACACAAACTTGCATAATCATTTGGCGGTGGATGCTGTTGTGGATCTGCTGTGGGTGGAGCCTTGCTTAAATGTTGCTACCACAAATGCACTTCCTGGCCAAAAAACAAAAACACCACCTGGATTTAACTAAGCAAACGGATAAGATCCTTCCATTGGGTAGTTACTGCAGTGATGAATATGTTTCATCTGCAACAACTTATTTAAGCCTAGCTGATGCAGTGAGGAGCTTCTCATTTCTTAAACAACCATGTTGGAAGTAGGGCTGGACCCGAACATCCCGAATATCCGAATATTCGTTCGCATATGCAATCGTTCGAATATGCAGCCTTACTGTCTTCCCTCCGCCTTTTGCCCACATTGGCTCATCTCGTCCTGTGATCACATACACATATACACATATGTCGGTGTGATCACCCCCTCCTCCCCCCAGACGAAAATATTCGGAGCTCGTCTCTTCCCTGCGCCTTCGGCCCACTTCGGCTCATCCCGCAGTGTTCTTCGGCTCATCCATTCGTGTTTGTAAACACCACCCGAATGGCCGGGTGGCTGCAGACTCTGACGTCACGCTTCACTTCGTTGCATGAACACAAGACAAGATGCTGAAGACCGCTGTTTGGGAATTCTTCAGTTTAACTAAAGACTAAACGAGGGCAAAATGTGGACCCGGGAGACCAGACGAACGGATCCGAATATTCGGGCCGCCTCCGTCTCCGTCTCAGAAGGGTCAAATTATTGACCTGCATCAAGCAAAGAAAACAACTAAAGACATTTCTGAAACTACTAAAATCAACTCCAAAATCCAACTCTCCATCATCAATATAAGATCTTGGTGAAAAATGAATGCATCTCTGGACAGAAATAAATGCTGCAACATCGCAGAAGCTTATGGAAATGATGCTGTAGTGAATGACTGCCAACAAAATATTAGAGTGTGTGACTTTTTTTTGGCCGGGCAGTGCATTATAGAACTGGTCCATCCTTTCTTTTTGTAGAGGTTAGACCAGTGTGTTATGAGCTAAAGAAGATAAAGAAGGAAGCAATGAAGCAGCTTTTCCTTGGAGAATTCAACCAGCTTTCATCACAGCTGCTGCTGAGACATTTCTGCGTCATTTCACTCAATTAGGAACATTTTCAAAACAACAAACACTGTCTGTCCACAACCTCAGTCTTACCTTGCTAACTTTCCTCCCATCTGTTTCCAGCCTCGGATACAAACCATTTCTCAACCTGATCCAGCCGCAGCTGCAGCAGCTGCTGGACTCTACGTCCGAGCAGGTGCAGCCCGAAGCCTTCCAGCCCGTCATCCAGAGCTCTAAACTCAGCGGCTCCGAGGCGCTGGGAGGAGCGACGGTACCGCGGGTGGAGGACAGCAGGGGGGTTGCTGCTCCGCTGGGCCTGGCTTTACCCTCCCTGGAGCCCGCGGGAGGATTCCCCCGCCCCCCCTCCGAGGACTGTCCTGCCGAACAGACGGAGGAGCAGGGGGAGGAGGAGGGAGCGTACGACTGCACCTTGTCCTGAAGCCCGGAGGCTCTTCTGGACTCAAACCTGTGAACTTTGGATCCCCGAGGGAGCAGCAGCTTCAGTGGCTGACTGGAAAACGACTTTATTGTTGTGCGAGTGTGTGAGTGTGTGTGTGCACAGAAAGTACCTCTCCTGCAGGTTCTTACTTCAGTCAGTATTATCCACTCTCCACATTTTCCTCTGTGGACACTGAGCTGCAGACAGACAGCCCGACTGGCACAAAGACATCACAGCACAAGCAGAGGCAGGCTTCAGTCTGACTCTTCCTTCCCAACAGGACTCATTTCACCCAAAATGTGCTGTTAGGAAAAAGCTCACCTGCTACTTGTGGTGTCTGGAAGCTGTCGAGCAGCACATGAAAGCTCCAGGCTCTGTCCTTTTCTCGCTCTCTCTTTTTAAAAAAACAATCCCAAGCCTGTTCAGACAAAAAGCTCCATTGTGTGGTGAAAGAATCAGTTTCAAAGAGTCTATTTGATCATCGTGCTACATTGCTGAGCATAATGTAGAACAAAGCTCGAACCATTTCCAGGATGCACTGAAGTGTGTCTGAGCCGACAGCGAGCGTACGTGTGCACAAGAGGTGTTTCATACTTTCATACCTCATATGATTTTAAAATATTTTGTGATACCTTTTTGGATAATGTAACGGCGTACAAGAAGACGTTATTTTTCTATCGATCAGACCTCGTCCCGCTTGAGTCTCGCTTGGTATAAATTCTGTGTAACTCTCAGAAAACGAGATGAGATTTCTAAGGAAATGATCGCTGAGAAGAATCCACCACAGGCTAGTTTCTTACCACTGATCAGTACCTCCGCTTATGTATATTTCACACACCGAAGCCCGGCGTCTCCACCACAGTCTGTATCAGTTTGTTGACAAACACGCTACAAAAACCAAATCATATGATGCTTTATCCAGCTTTTAAAACACATTTGGGTTCGTCTCCATCTGAGAGTGTTTCTCATCACATGATTATGTTATTAAAGCCATTCTGCTGTCTGTAGCCAACCCTTGTTACGAGAGCATCATCTGACTCCCCTGTCCGCAGTGTTAAAAGTGACAGTATCGTTTATAAATCGAGGGATTGTTGCGCTGTCGTGTGATTCGACCCTCATCATCTTGATAAGGACTTCATACTTCGTCCAGTCCAACATGCATATCACACCCCTGAACCGCTTGACTGAGTTTTTTTGTGTGTGTGCTTCTGTGTGCATTTCTGAACCACGTCGTATTCAAAATGTGTAGAATTGATCTTATTGTATTAGTCCTCATTATTACTATTATTTATTGGTATTTTTAGCTGAGTGATAATTGCTGAAGTGAGAAACGGGAGTTTGTTTTTATGACTGACAACAAACTCTCTCCAGTTTTAGTCATCAAATGGTTTGTCACGGACATGTCAGTATTATATTGTGCAATGTATTGAAATGTTACTCAGCTTTATTTTTTATGCTTCTCTTCTGTCCCCCAGCTGTTAGCTTTTCACGATAGACCAAATCCTATTTTAGAGGTTCATTTTGTTCTCTCCTTTGTAGATTCTTCAACGGTTTCCTGACTTGTCTGTTTTGTTAGAACACTCGCTAAACACGGAAGGGCAAAACGACTACACGACACAGGTGTTTCTGTCGTCACCAGGTGGGCCCCGTCTCCACTCTGAACAAGCTCTACAGCTCCACTACGCTGCTCCGCTGTAAGCTTTTTACTTGACTTGAAAACGGTAACTTGATGAACCAAAGACTTTTACGTCCAGAGGCCTTCTGTTTTAACCCGTTTGCTTCGATTGAACGCTCGAGTCATTATGCAGAGGGAACAAAAAAAAAACTCAAAAACACACCCCCAACCCACCTCTCATCACAAACATAACCGCCATGGCTCAAAGACAACTAATGCTGACAGCATACGAGACAATTTCCTACGGAAATGAATATTTCAGACGTGTTACGGTTTCCCTCTCTGCGGGTGAGGAGTGGTCAGTCAGGTGTGTCTCGTGGTACTCGGGTGTCACGTTCACTCGCAGGTGGACAGCGCTCCCTCCCTAACTCTGTACAGTTTAAAAGTATTGCCTGTTTACTCAGAGTAAAGTTTTATTTCTGGGCCAGCAGACATCCTCAATGCAGTGTAAAGATACTCTCTTGTACATTTGCCTTTTCTACTCATGTTTGGTTTTCTACTTCATTTTTTCCTTGTACATAAAGACCAATAAATTATTTTTAAAATGGTAATTTTGCTTCATTTAGCACAACTGTCTGTATTGTTGTTATTTTTTTATCCAGGGCATACAGGTGTTCTGTACCCCCACACTTGCCGCTCAGCAGTGGGCTTTTTCTCATGCTTGCTGTTATTATTTTACTCTCCAGTCCATTAGCAACACTGCTGCCATGAGCCGGGGCGATAAACCATCTGGCCATCTGGCAGATAGCAGCCTGTTAATGGAGTGAAAAAGTAAAAGCGATTAAAGCTGCAAGGGGCGTTGGACTGGTTCTCGCATCCTTGCTGGTCGGCAAATCCATACATGTCCACCAGGTGGCGTTTCGACCGAGAGTGCATGTCAAACTGTGAACGTGATGAAGGTTGGACTCTGAAAATTTCAGGTGCTCGGCACCATAGATATGTATAGAAGGGTAGATACGACACGCCCCTCTGAGCAACGTGCACTGCCTACCGAGACAGGGGCAAAGTTTCAGTGTTTTCCATTGATGTCAATGGCACGAAAACTAAAACAAGAAGAATGCTGGCTAATTTTGCTGCATACAATTGTACACTACGTCGGACGATCGAGACAAGGAAGTTTGGAATAAGTTTTCATAGGTAAGAATAGTTTTTGGCTCTTTTTTTCATTATTAAATCGTGTTGACAGCTTCCAGTCTATGAGAGCTACCTGGTTAGCCACTAGCAAAACACTAACGCAAGTTGACAGCTGGACAACCAAATAATAGACGATTAATAGTAGCTGTAGTGTAGTTGTACAAGCAGTAGTAGTAATACTAAAAATACAACCAACAGTAAGAGTAATACCATAGACTGTATATAAAGATGGACGTAGCATCTGGCTCCAAAATTGAAGCCCTCTCGGAAGTGTCAAAAACTTGCAATATCACGCCGTCCGCTAGGGTTGGCTCCAAAAAGCTTTTGCTCCATAGACCCCAATTCATTTTTGGAAAATATCAAATTTGATAGACTGATTTTCTACAGCTCAGGATTTTTTTTCCCGCCATGGTCAAAATGAGAGATCAGGTGACCGATCTTAAAATAAATCAATACTGAATTTTAAATAAATCGTTAAAGTTGGCGGAGCCAGGGGGCGTGGCTATACTTGATTGACAGTCTGGTCTGGAATGATTGACAGCAACAGAAGCCTCTGCGGTAAAATGTGGGCGGGATAAGAGAGTCTTCAGCTCTGTCTGGCCCGCCCATAGACTGGTCCAGCCTGTTTGATGACGCTTTTTACGTCACTGGCTCCAAAAAATCCAAAATGGTGACCAGGAAATAGCAAAATCCGGGCTTCATTTTCTCGGCGCTGAAACCAACGGGTGACGTCACGGTTAGTTCACGCCTGATCCTCACGCATCCACCTTAAAGGAACATTCCACTAAAAATCCCTGGACATGCACCTAAAATGTTGGTTTAACCGAGTATTCCAGCCAAAATCCTCAAAGAGACCTGAGGGGCTGGTTAAAAGGAATATTCCACCTAAAACCTCAACAAGAGCGGTATGTGTAGCAGCGACAGCAGAAAGAGGTCCTCTCTGGGAGGAAGAACCGCGCCCGAGTGGCAGCTCCCTTTCTGCTCTTACCTTACTCACTGAACTCAAATGCCATGGAGGACTCGAGTAGTTGACGTTTCCTGCTGCAACCTTCTCTTTTTCAGCTTTCTTCCATGTCCGATCACTCCCGACCCGGTTTTTGTTGATGTTTTTGACTCTTTTTCCGAGCTTTGACCAATCTGAGAACATGAAGTACATCAGCGGCATCAGCGGCGTAACCAATGGAGGGAAAACCAGCCTCACCAACCGCCTGATCAAGAACCTGCCCAACTGCTGCGTCATCAGGATGACTTCTTCAAGCCCCAAAATCAGATTGAAGTCAGTGAAGATGGCTTTAAGCAGTGAAATTTCATCACTGCTCTGGACATTGACGCCATGATGAGTACGATCATCACGTGGCTGGATCCGCCCCTGGTTCAGTTGTTTACATTTTTCAGATTAAGGCATTAACGATGTCTGTAAGTTGGTTCAGGTTGTTCAGTCATTTTTTTTTTAAGTTCTGCACTTTATTTTAAGATTTACAGTTATATAAAAAGTCATTTATAAAAAAAGTTGCCAAAATGTTTTTTGAACCGTACTGAATTTATTTGGTTTTGATAGTCTGTTATTGGTTACATGCAGACGCTAATAAAGTAGTAGGTTACATCAACATGTAGCTATCGCACTATTTCAAGTTTGACATGATTATGTTCTGGATCTTTGCTTTAATACATTTTCTCAGACTGGACCACTTTGAATTTTAGTTGAATACCACTGCTCTACTGGATTGCAATAGTTTTTTTCCCAACTTGTCAACAAGTTTGTAGAGGTCTCTTGGGATGTTATTGAATTTTTGTTCTGAAAATCCGACCTCTCTGTCAGTTTTTGTCATTCAAAAATTAGTGCTTGATTCAGTCAACCGATAATGTTGTGGGCCGGTCTGGGCCAAAAATGCCAGAGCTGATTTTTTGCCCCAGTCCACCCCTGGATGTCACATGGAGACAAACAATCATATTCACACCTATAGACGATATGGAATCACCAATTAACCTGAGCATGTTTTTGGACTGAATTTGGATTTTCTCCCTGTGCATGTGTGGGTTTTCTCTGGGCACTCCGGCTTACTCCCACCGTCCAAAAACATGCTGAGGTTAACTGATTATTCTAAATTGTCCGTAGATGTGATTGTGAGAATGATTGTCTCTAAATGCAGCCCTGCGACAGACTGTTACCTGTCCAGGGTGTCTCCTGCCTTCACCCTAAATCAGCTGGGATAGACTCCAGCCCCCCTGCGACCCCAGTGAGGATTAAGTGGTGTATAGATAATGGATGGATGTTTTAGGACTGTGGGAGGAAGCCGGAGTACCTTGAAAAATCTTAAAAATATCTAAAGTGATTATATATATATATGTATATGTAAAACATTGAGCTGGATTTTTTATGTGAATGTTCTTAAACATTTTTAACATTTCTTTATTCCACCAAAAAATGTTTAAAGATTTCCCACAAATGTTGGAAACGTGGACATCAGATGTTTCACTGTGAAAATGTATTTTTTTCTCCACATTTTCACACTTTAAAACGGGTCAATTTTGACCTGCAGGACGACACGAGGGTTAAATCACAGATCCAGAACGTGTGTCATTTCTACAATTAGTGTCATGTTAAGTTCAAGAATCTTCTAGCTGCAAGGTGACAGTGCTAACCACCAAGCCACTGTGCAGCCCTTACACCCAAAATCATTCACAACAAATGCAAAATTTAGATTTCTGTTTGACTAATATGTTTCTTCTTGCTGCAAATAACAAATGAGGAAAGTTGTTAAGAAGCTGGGTTCTACAGTCAAACGTAGGCATTCATGTGAAACTTTTTGGCTTAACTGTGCATAATCTGACGTGCTGCTTGTATTAAAAGACGATACTACCAACAACAGTAACGTAAGAAGCATTTTAATTGCTGTACAAGTGCTAAATTAATTCAAGCTTTTTGCATAATGTAAAATCATCCCATCCATTCACTACATGGATACCCTGTTAACCAGATCAATCCCAATAATCACAACAGTTAAATTGATCACCAGCTTCCAACTAACAAAACAAATGTGATTTTTTTTTTTTTTACAAAAAAACCTCTAACATAATTCCAAAAGAAGAACCGTTATGTGTCAATCACAAAAAAAAAAGAACAATCTGATCAGTTTTGTGTAAAAACATATTAATTTAACTTTCAGAACAAAATACAGAAACTGACATGAGTGGAGATTAAAGAAACACAGTTCAGGTAACGATAAAAACAATATATTTAAAAAAAAAAGGAAATAAAGAACACCCTTCAACATTAAGACATTTCAACGTGTATCCCAGAAGATATTTCAGTTCAACAGTTTAATTCTCAACCTGATATGGAAACCGTGTGAACAACAGATGGAGATAAAGCTACGACCAAAGTGTGAGTTTGTTCTCGAAAACAAAACACACCCTGTGCCGTGCTTGGTCAGCCTCTCAGTCTCGACAGAGTTACATTAATACATTAGACTGTCGCAAAAATGTCACGTTATCCTAAAAAAAAAAAAAAAAAAAGTGTTTGTATTTTAAAGCTTTAGCAGCACTCGGTGGAAGCTTTAGTCTAACGGCGGGAGCACCAACAGTGTAGGATGAGCCTTTTCACAGCGTTTATGTCGAACACCTCCCCACTCTGTCCCACGTTTACAGCAGTTCTTCTTCCGTTTAAAGTTAGAAAGACAGACGGGAGTAGAATCATCGCATTGAAATGGTCGGTGAATCTGGTGTTGGTGGTCAGAAACGAGCTAAATTTATTAACGAATCTGCATTTTTTTCCTTCAGTCTCTAACAAAACAAAACAAAAAAAAATCAAGATCAAGCACTACTTAGCCACTTAGAAAAATATTAATTTACATGAGTTAATAAAGCTTGTTTTTCTCTAATAGACTCTGCATTTGAAGCACTTTCTATACAAGTGAATAGATCCATCTTCTGTCATTTGTAACATCTGATCCGCTGCACTGCACGGCCACATGTCTAACCAGAGGACTCGACTCAAGACTTCACTCCTGTCAGCTTTTAGTTCTCAAAGACAATCCCCGATCAGAGCCAAGAAAAAACACATTTTCCTTTGTTGTGAGAAGATTCCTGATTGAAACCTCAGAGCCTTCAGAGCGACACCAACAATGACGCTCAACTTTTGAGTTCCTGCACCGTCGAACACAGATGAACCTGCTTCAAACCCATCGGTGGAAACCTCAGTGACCCTGCTGCTGACTGGTCCAGCTGCAGAAACATCTGGCTATCTGATCAGCTGCATCAGCAGCATCTCTTAGAGTCAGGGGTTGCTGATTATAGGGGGGGGGGGAATCTGTGTTTTTGTACATTTAGCTTCCCAGCAGGGGGCTGTTGCTTCCTGTTATTTCTATATGATATGTAAATCCACCTGAAATATGTTTTAAATCCAAATGAAACGGCACGTCCGCTTCAGTTCTTGTCTAACGTACAGTACGGGGATGTGAAGTATGCAAATGGATAAAAAAAATAAACAAAGGCATCGTCCTTTAAGGAGAAAAAAAACACTTCACGCATCAAATCTCTACAAGTTTATATTTCACCGATCGACTAACTTTAAATTTCTTCTTGTCTTAGGAGTCAGAAATCACTCGATCAGATGTAGTTTGTGTATTTTGCATTTTGAAGGGACACGTTCACTGCAGCCAACCAATAAGGTCATCCGACGAAAACAACCACAAGGAGAGTTTCTGACTGCATCACACCATTTTCCAGTCATCTAAAGAAGAAACTTTAAATCGAACTTCATGTTATTCGTTGAGGAAAACTGAGCGATGCAATCAAAAGCTCCAGAAGAGCTACGGAGTTAACGATGTAGTGAGCTAGTTTTCGTCTGGTTGTCTGGAACGTTTGCCCACCAACTTCAGGGCTTGAAATCATCAACGATTTCCAGTTTTGCTCATCGGATGCATAAAGAGAAAGAGCACAGTGGGACAATCTGCTGCAAAGGATGTCAACTCTGAAACCTTCCATGACAGCAAATCATTTACAGAAAAACGCTAAACAGTGCGGCACTTGATAGCTTGTTCTTACAAGACCACTGAGATGTTCGTGTCCACAACGGTAAACATTTTGCGCATCTTTGGAAGCAAAACTTTTAAGGCCTCCTTTCGTGTAAATTTCTCATTTTTGTGTGACTGCAGCCGAATGGACGACACGGATCGAGACGAAACGTCAACATAACGTGGACAGAAGACGAGCGCTTTTGCTCAGTTGATCTCCCGAGTTTTAACAACTACCAACAAGTAACAAACACACTCATCATCAGTGTGTGGGACTGAAGGCAGGGAGGGGGGACAGTCATCCTGACACTCTGAATGCACGGATACAGTAGGCGATCCATGAAAACAATACAGAAACAGAGGTAGCCCACACACAAACATACTCTCTCTATATAGAACATTTAGTTAACCTTCGTTGGCTAAATGTGACCTAAATCTTTCCAGCAAGAACATTCAATCCAAGAGCTTTAATATCTGCAGTTTGATCGCTGTGGAGGTAGTGGTGATGCTGACTGTAACGCTGTGTTACAGTGTCAGACTAAGTGAAGCGGACAAACTGGACTGTGGTTGCAATACTTGGGTTCGACACGAAAAGATGCAGCTCCACACGAAACGGGAGAAAATGTAGCGACACAGAACAAATATGAGACGGACACGGTTTCTACTGAAGGCTCTCTCCAGCAGCACCAATGCAGAGTTTTACATTCTGAGATGCATTTCAGCAAAAGAGAGAGTTAAATGAACTAGGGATGCAAATTTTGAAACAAACTTCTCAATAAGCATTAAGCATAACAGAAGACTTTCTCGTGGTGGCCCGTTGCTAGCTAAACTCTTACAAAGAACTACTGTTAGCCCCATAGATGCCTCCTCAGTGTAAAACAGGAAAAGGCTCCACCTGGTGGCTCACTCAGGTACTACAATTAATGCAGAATACATTTTCTGACACGGACATTCGCTCGGTTAATATAGTTTTAGTCAGTTATTAACAGCAAATAATCGATTAAACGAGTCACTAGCATCCCTAAAATGAATTTTTCACGTTACATCATTGTGTTAGTGTAACTTTAATAACTACCATCAGGGGCAACACTTTAAGTACGTAAGCTACAACAGAGTTTCTTCAGGATTTTATTGCAAACCGTTTGTATATGGAGTAAGCCATAAGGCATCGAAGCAGCGAGTTACCAAGTCGATTCCCAGTTGATCCGGATACTTACTGCTTGATTTTCTTGAAAAATCTACTCAATTTAGTGCCAACAATGGGAGGAAATAGGAATTCATATTATCGACAAGTTTCACACATTTTCAATGACAGCTAGAAACCTTCCTCTTCATGTTTAACGATAGAATATTGTCTCCGTTTTCTAGCTTTTAACTACTGAAGTCCATTTCACCTGGTGGCTCACTCAGGTACTACTACTGGCGTGGAACACATTTTCTAACACGAACATTCTCTCGGTAAATATATTTTTAATCGGTTAACGGCAAATAATCGATTAAACAGAGTCACTAGCATCCCTAAAATTAATTCTTCAGTTTACTGTGTTAGTAAATAACTATGTGGAAACCATCAGGGGCAACACTTTGCTATGACGCTACTTTGTTACTACAGAGTTTCTTCGGGATTGATCCGGATTTTATCTCAAACCATTTGGAGCAGTGAGTTACCGAAACAATTCCCAGTTGATATTTATGGCTTGTTTTCTCGTATATCTAGACACTCTCCACTTTATTGATCTAATAAAAGGTGAAAGTGACAAAACATAACAAAAAAAACTATAAAATTCTAAATAACCGTTTTGGGTAACGATGTGTTTTACGCGTCTGTAACTAATAAGTTCTAATAAATTTCTTGAAAATAACTACGCAATTTAGTGCCAGTAATGGAGGAAATAGGAATTCAAGTCAAAGACAAGCTCCACACATATTCACTGACTCCTACAAACCTTCCTCTTCATGTTTAACCTTAGACTCATTTCACTTTTTTGCACAGATATCACTGAAATTATACTGATTGAATATTGTCTCTATTTTCTAGCTTTTAACTACTAATAGCCATTTCAGATAATTACAGGCCATACAATAAAACAGCTTCCTTTTTTTCTGATCTATATTACTGCATTGTCTCCCTCTGAAGCAAAGATGTGCACTTACATGTCAGGATGACTTTCTTTTAGGGCTGCAGCTAATGATTATTTCCAGTACCAGTCAGATTTCTGATTATATTCTCTATGCAATGCCAAAAAATAGTAAACAAAAATGCATATCCCAGATCCTCAGAGATATTTCTTTTGCGAAACACACCCAGATAAAATTATCATGGATGAAAAGCAGAAGATTTCGGGCGTTTCTGCTTGACAAATGACAGAAACAATTCATCAAATTGGAATAACAAACGATTCAGTCAGCCTGAAAAAAATAAATCATCACTGCAGCTCTATTCTTTCAGTAAGCAGGAGACTGTCATTGGTGCTGCTGGAGACAGCTCTTGGCATAGTCAAGTTTTTAAAAAGTAGCATTATTATTACAGTGACAGCAAATGTAAATGAGCATCACCTCCATGAGAAACAGAACGAGGCGACGGATGCAGTTTATGACTGTGGAGCTGCACTGCTGGTTTCCCATCCAGTCATCTGCAAAGCTCAGACGATAATTTTAAATCACAGGATTGTCCATTTTGCCAAACCCAAAATGAAAATTACACCTTTGCTGAATACATCCAGCTATAAATGCATTAAGATGTCAGAACAGATCTCGATATTGGCCTCCAGATTTGAGGAGAACCGCTCTATAAAGGACACCTTGACACTTTGATTTCAGCTTCGGTTTTAGTTCAACAAGCACTGTTTCCTGCATCGTCTTCAGGAGCAGATGTTGACATTCCTCTTTAAAACACAGATACAACCCGCTGCAAACCAGTGGTGTCAGTAAGGAATGATGACAAGCAGTTTAACTCAGCAGCTAAAGCAGCAGACTATCTGCTTGTAAGAGAACAAAGTGCATGTCGATGAAAAGTGACTTTCAAAGTGTCAAAGTTTCCAGTTGAAGCCAGAAGAGGCATGAGAACAGAAACAGGTTTTTGTTTCCATCAGTATGTTACTACACCTACAGTGCAGAGGGTGCTAGTGGTGTTAGTTCTGCAGAGGAAGCCAGAGACACGACTAGTCTGACAATGGCCCGAGTGGTTTGCTGATAAGCAGAGAGCAGGGGAGGGGAGGGGAGGGGAGGTAGCCATGCGATGTTAATCATTCAGGAAGAGTGTTAGCATGTGAGCGGAAGAACATGGGAGGAACTGAGCGAGAGGAGAAAGTGAGGAAGGGAGTGAGAAAAGCAAAGGCACAACAGATTGAGTAGAAAAAAGAAAACAAACTAAAACGTAACCCCTGCGTTTCACTAACCCAGGAGTGAGCACGAGGCTTGTGGCAGCCAGTGCGTCGGTCTGGAAGCCGGCTGGTCAGCTTACCTCTGGCATGTCTCTGCGTGTCGCCCTGCTCGGTTAGCTACTGAGCCTACTGACACAGTGATAGGGGTCTCTCAGGCAGGCTGGGACAGAGCGTGAGTGTGTGTGTGTGTTAGAGTGTGTGTTGTTGTGCGAGTCGGAGTGAAAAGGCGGCAGGGCCGGTCCCTGGTATTGTTCCTTGAAATCTCGTCTCTGTCTGTCTCGGAGGGGGCCCCCGTGGCCCTCGGCTCTTCCTCACCATCGGCCTCTGTGATGTGCGGCGTCCTCAGTATCGGTACATGTCGTAGGTACTGACCCAGGAAGAGGGGAAAGACCACGTGGGAAACCTACGGAGGATTTCCTCCAACTGAGCAGTCCTCTGGTCTTCCCCGAAGAAATAGTGGGAGGAGATGGCGACGGAGATCATGCCTTCTGGGCCGGATGGGTCTGGATCTCTGGGAGGCTGACAGACACAAATAAAACCATGAATGTCAGCACATCAGGATGCAGGTATAAGACACCCATCATTTTAGGGAAAAAAAATTACAGTAAAACGGGGCTATAAGGGACAGCGGGGTAATAAGGGACATTTTTCCGGAAAATGTTTTAAATGTAATTCTGTGGTTTTTACCTAGATTTCTTTAAGAATTCATGGATAATTGATAAAAACAACACAAAACTGCATCCTGCTCAACATAAAACCGCAGAATTACATTTAAAACATTTTCTGGAAAAATGTCCCTTATTACCCCGTTGTCCCTTAAAGCCCCGTTTTACGGTAGTCCTGCATCTCTTAGGTACAACATCAACACATTTTTCTACATACACTAGAATATATGTGTGTCAATATATAATTGAGGGACTTTTGAAGTCCATGGGATTCATCTTGCATATATTTTTATTAAAAGTAAAAGTTATAGAATCACTTTATTCATCCCCGAAGGGAAATTCAATCATATGTTCATTATGATCATTTCTTTGCAAATTCCCTAATTATTTATTATGGAAACAATCACTTATTAAGAAAAAATGACTGAATATCACTAAAATGTCAAGTAAACAACTGTCTGAATTTAATAACAACCACCTTCTAATTAGCTAAGCAAAATAAAATGAGCTTAATCAAAAATAGTTTTAAATATGTTCTTGTTGTTAAGTTGAGATAATCACGACAGATATTTGTTTTTTGGTGATATATCAAATTTCATATGGAAAATAACAAATTATATCTGTGTCTGAGAAATCACTTTCCTCTAAGTTCCCCATTACAAAAACATCTCTCAAGAAAGTGTGTTAATTCCAGATCACATGACATGATGTCATTTCCTCCTGAAGGCTTTCTGAGTTATTTAATATAAAGTAGTCAACAGGTTTACTACAATATCTTTATAGATAACTTTCAATTCCAATTTTACTCAATTGCGTATATATTAATTAGAAGAATCTTTGTGTAAAAATGTCATGTGGTGTTTGGTTATAGGCGGCCATGTTGATTTTAGGCCTGAAAACAGCAAAAATGTCAGCTATGTTAGAAAAAGTCCCACAATTATGTATTGGCCCATGCTGTTTTGCTCGTTTTCTACTTATGTACAATCTGTGCAATACAGACAATTTGAACACTAATAAATCTCTATCAGTATTTATATTCCTCAAAAAAATCTGTGCAATATCACTGGTATACAAAAATGATGAATTTTAGAACTATTACTCATTTATATTCAGATTTATTTTTATTTTATTCTACATTATTTAAATGTTTGCACTATTTCTGCTGCTGTAAGACTGCAAATTTCCCCACTGTGGGATTAATAAAAGCCTTATCTTTGTCCCTCCTTCCACTAAATGAGTGATTTCTTTACTACAGGAAACGACGACAACCTCCGAGCATCAATTTACCACACTGATAGTTCAAAATCTTGAAAAGGATTTGGATTGTGAAGTAATGCAGCCCCACTAACTTTTTTTTTTTGCAGTGAATTATTTGTCTCCCTGCACGCACCACCAAAACTATTCCTCCCATCACTATTTTAAGGGAAAGCCTCATCCTTCACTTAGTCCCAACTACAACAACTGTGATTGGTTTTACAAAATACAAATGAGCCAGAGTGTTCAGCAGAATGAAAGTGTGATCAAATCAGATTATTATTTACTACAGAATTTGCTGGCAAAGTGAGACTAGCATAGCACAAAAAGAGTGAGAGGACCTGAACAAAGCTTGCATTCTCACAAAGTCTTCAGCTTGATCATGTTGCATGTGTTTTAGCTCAGGCAGTGGATTTTAAGGAGAGTCTTTAAGGGTCGTGGGGTTCGTTTAAGCCATCAGGAGGTGTGTGTAGTCTTCAATGCAATTCCAAAAATTTAAATCTCCAAATCTGGAGCTTAACTCTTTTCATTGTAAAAGTCCCTGAATCAGGATCAGGCTGCATCTGATATGAAAATACAACCAAGACCATTTTAATTTCAAGGTTGCTGAATGTTTAATGAAGATGCCACCTGGTACCATCACTAAAATAGATGTTATTGTGCTCAATTTCTGTTGCATGAGGTTGTTTGGTTTGGAGTCTGAGAATTTCACGGTTCAATAGCATCAGTGTCACTGTAAGGCTGTTATTAACTTTCTAATTTACAGTTTTAATTAAGTGGGAGTTTCCAGTCCGGCCTGGCGATACGGATAAGGAGAGTTACTGTATGTCATAATTCTCTTATCCATAGAGCCTAGGGCTGTTCATTTGGCTTCACAGTTCTGCAGCAGTTACTGACTAAATCTGAGGATTTTAATTAGGATGGAATTTTAAAAATCAGCCTAGGACTTAAAGGGTTAAAGGTTCGACATGATAGCAAAACTATGATGGTTAAAATGTGTCCAGGCAGGAACTAATCTCCTGCATACATCAAAAACTGAAGCCTTGAGGTGATGATGGGCAGCAATCCAGAAATGCAAAGAATGAGAAGAATGACACCAAAAAAATCTTTCTGGAGCCTGAAATGCTGGTGCATCTGTCTGGGATCTGAAAAGAATTTCAAGCTGTCAAACGTGTATCAGTAACAGGTGATTTATGTACAACTGTGGGCAGTGCAACAGCCTTAAAAGGATTGATCAGCATGCTGGGAAACACACTTCTGCACTTATGTCTTATATGAGACTGAAGTCTAGACACAGTTAGCTTAGCATAACGATATAAACAGCTTGTCTGGCTCTGTTTAAAGGTAAATCCATTTCAAATGTTTTCCAAATGCTGAATAGTTTCTTTAAATACACAAATTATGACATTAGAGCTGCAAATAGTGATTGTTTTAACTTCTTGATTAATCTGTTGATTATTTCCTTGACTAATAGCTAAACTGTCTAGTCTCTAAAATGTCAGAAAATTATTTAAAAAAATGTCAGCTAGTGCTTCCCAAAGCCCAAAATGACACTCAAATGTATTGTTTTGTCAAAAACCCAAAGATATTCACATGATCAACATAAAGAAGTAAAGAAATCAACTTAACTTATTCAACTTAAAGCAGCTTTTATCAGATCATTTAGACTTTTCTGTTTCCTAAAAAGTTTCTGAAACCAATTAATGAATTATCAAAAGAGTAGATTAATTTAATAATGACTGATAAATTGATTTATTGCTGCAGCTTTATAAAACATATTTGCATTATTAAGTTATACATCCAGTATTTGACATTGGCAGAACACTTGCCAGTATTTACCATCAAAAAGTTTTGTTAACTACAAGTTTTTTTTAAACTAAAGGCCCACTTTGACAAACGTTGGTCATTCCACAGCGCTACCTCCACTCACCTTATATAGAGAGCAGCTTAAATAATTCACATGCATAAAGTACAAAGAGCAGAGCAGAAATATAAAATGTTAATAAGTACAAAAAGTACAGGGCATCTGTTTTGCTGCAGACAGTACCTGTATTTCAAACCAGAAGGTCCACGTGGGGGCGTTTAGGCCGTGTGAATAGAAGACAAAATATTCTCCGCTCAGGTCGAACTGAGGCGTCCCGTCCCCGAAGGACCAGGTGGAGAGGCTGGCACCTCGGTGAGGCATCAGATACAGAGACATGTGGCTGGGGCCTGCATGAGACGGGATGGGATGGAAGTAAGTCTGACTGAGTTTTGTCATATTGAAGATGCTCAGATCAAGTCTTTAAGTTTCAAGCCCTCAAAAACCTATTTTTATTCTATTTCAAAATGGAAGCCTGTTGTTCAAGATCAGTCTTTGGATTTTGACTCTATTAACACTCCTGTTGTCTTCATTCACAGACACCAAAAAATACTGTTTCCTTGTCTGAAAAAAAAAATCCGAAAATTCAGCAAAAAAAATTCCCCAAATTTCTGAAAATTTGCAAAACCTCCAGGAAGAAAATTTTAATAATTCCTTAAAAGTTTTGTTTTTAAAAAATCCCCCAAATTTGGCAAAAAATTCTTGTAAATAATGCTAATAAGTAAAAAAATCTGCCAAAAAAAGGGTAAAAATATCAAAAGTGATTACATATACATTAGTAAAAGTTGTAATATTTTCTTTAAGAACATTCACAAAACTTTTTTCGCAAATGTTCTTAAGAAACATTTTTAACATTTCGTTTTCTCCACCAAAAAAAATCTTCAAAATGTTGAAAATGTGGACATCAGACGTTTTTTCCACATTTTCAAACTTTAAAACGGGTCAATTTGACTCGCAGGATAACACGATGGTTAACTAATCACCCAGTGTTTCATTTTTGTTTTGTTTTTGTCTGAAGGTACCAAATTAATGATTATGTTCTGACCATTGTTCAGTTATGGACCCATTTCTGCCACTCTTGCTGAAATCCCATAAAAGAAACCTTCTTTGTTCCTACTTTAAAGTTCTGGTGGTATAACGTGTTCTTGACCTTTCGCGCTGAACATCATCTTGACCGTCCCCCAGCTCGTGTCCTCCCTGGACAGCAGGCTGAACTCCAACGGAGAGCTTGGAGAAACTTCTGAAGCAGGCAGGTACCAGTTCTTCCTACAAACAGCGAACATATTTGTGAAAGCGCAGAATAAATAAAAGCAGAGCTCACATTGACTGATAAGGCAACCATGCTAAACAAACAGTGTAAAAACAAGCTACAAGGCTGCAATACTGACTTGCTGAGGAACTTCACAGGCAGGAACCAGGGGTAACCGCAGAAGGGTCGGTCCTCCCGGCAGCGGGTCCGAACGCTGTCGTTGATCTCGGGGATGTGAGGCGTGATGTGCTGTATGGCCGTGTAGTCAAAACTGTTTATCCACAGACCCGAGTCTCGGCTCTCCACCTGGCCCTGGAGGTTGTGAAAGGTCCGTGTTGTGTGCTGCAGGGAGACGGATAAAGCATTTTAAAAGATTAACATTAATTCAGTTCTTTGACACACACTTTCCTCCAACCTGCCGTGTACTGCAGCTGCTTCACTGAGTGTCTTAATGGAGCTCTCTGAGGTCTACATGAGCAGGTGGAGGACTGGAATTAGCTACAAAATCATTAGTGGAGATGACACTGTGTGCAGCAGCCAAGTTACAAAAAAAAAACTGACTGTAGAGGGAAAATATGCTCCCAAGAGATTTTAATCCTGCAGGCAGGAAAATGCACTGCAAGACGGTGAATGAAAACCAAACACAAAAGGTAATTCTGCAGTTGCTGCTTTTTCTTTTTTCTTCTTAGCCATTAATGATGGAAGACATTTTTTTTCACTTGTTCAAATGTTAAGCTGCATGTGGAGAAGCCTGGAGTTTGTCGATGAGCAGCCTGTAAAGGAGGACGGAGTTGAGGTGTGAGTTCCTTTCCTGACCTTCAGTGCAGAACATCTCGGTTCTTTACCAGCTGTCAGATGAACCAAATTGCTGATATGAGTCCCATTTCACATACTTCGAGTTGATTTTAACTATTTAGTTGTTTAGAAATGACTGTTAACATAAGGGTCAATATATAATTGAGGGACTTCTGAAGTCCATGGGATATATCTTGCATACATTTTTATGTTCATTATGATCATGTCTTTACAAATTCCATAATTATTTATTATGGAACCAATCACTTACTAATAAAAAATGAATTGATATCACTAAAAGATCAACTAAATAACCGTCCAAATTTAATGACAACCCCCTTCTAATTAGCTAAATAATAATAAAATGAGCTTAATAAAAAATTGTTTTGATTGTGTTAAGTTGAGATAATCATGACAGATATTTCTTTTTTGGCAATATGTCAAATTTTATATGGAAAATAAATTGTATCTGTGTCTGAGAGAAATCTCTTTCAGCCAAGTCCCTCATTACAAAAACACCTCTCAATGAAGTGTGTTAATTCCAGATCACATGACCTGCTCCACATGATGTCATTTCCTCCTGAAGAAAAGACTGGAAGACTCCAAGACTTTCTGAGTTATTTAATATAAAGTAGTGTGTGAGTCAAGTGTGGATTTATGGCATGTCAACAGGTTTACTACAATATCTTTAGAAATAACTTTCAATTTAAATTTTACTCAGTTGTATATATAATATTTAGAAGAATCTTTGTGTAAAAATGCCATGTGGTGTTTGGTTATAGGCGGCCATGTTGATTTTAGGCCTGAAAACAGCAAAAATGTGAACTATGATACAAAAAGTCCTGCAATTATATATTGATCCTTATACTAATTGTATCTTCCCAAGTTTGTCTCATCTCTCATTCTTGCATATTTAATTGGTTATGCATATTTTGTATTCTGTTTATGTTTCTCCAATTTATTATAACCAACCGATGGAAACTCGTCGTCAATCTTACAACGAAAAGTGTGCAGAATTTTTGCGTCCTTAATGAATGGGCTCCATCCAGCAAACAGAAAAATGTCAGTGTGTAGATGTATACGTTTCTGTGTACATTTGTGCGTCTGTGCGTGTTCAAACCTGCAGGAAGACTCTCTTTGGTCGCGGGCTGTCTGGACTATCCGAGTAAGGAAAGAAGAGGCCGCAGGACACCAGGAGGAACATGATGATGAAGACTGAGCCGAGACCAGCCAGGATCCACTTTGTGCTCCGTACCAAATAGATGAAATGTAGCTGAGAAAGACATAAAAAAAGCATTATGGAACCAGCAGAAGTAACAATCTACCCTGCAGTGTTTTCAAATTACAACAAATTTAAAAGTATTTTATAAAGACTAACATCCAAAAAAAAAACTTGAGCCTGTGAGATGTACATTAAACTTTACAGCCTCTGTCAACTATACACAGTTGGTTTGCTCCATCCTGTTCACACAAATGTTGCTCCCAGAAGCTTAAAAACGATTGTTCAGTCACCTATTTTCTGTCCTGCCTACGCTTCCTAATGCACACGCAAAGTGACATCACTGCCTTCCTGCCTGAAAAAAAGCGAATCCAGATTTGTTTTTCATCACACACAACGTGGGAATACTCACAAAAAAAGAGGAGAGGAAGATGGTTGCCAGGGTGACCAAGGTGGCCAACACCACCTCAGGAGGAATCTCCGTGCCGCTGCGGCCCATGATGGGTGTGAAAATCTCAAACACCACCCAGATGAGGAACATGAAGTGGACATAAGGCAACGCCAGGCCCAGCAGGTAGAGCACGCTGTACTTCACTGATGCTCCTGGAGAAACAGAGTTTGTCAGACTAAACTGAAGCAGCCAAGGATGAGGAAATGAGGCTGGAATCTTCTGGCTTCTCCGCAGCTATGACAAACGCTTCGTAAATTACATCTTGAGGTAAAAGTGTTTATAGCCTCACAACAATCCTGACTTCATCCCACAGCTTCCTTGATTACTCCAGCAACTCTGTGGCTTTTGCAAGTCTTTATAATCTGCCCTGATCATGCAGTAAACGAGGGGGTTTCTGAAGCCATTTACAATCTGACAAGCACTTTGTGTTAAGACTGCTGAGTTCTTAAATCATGTGAATGGTAGGAGCTGAAAATAGTGAACAGCTGATGGTTAGTCTTTGTTGACTTTCAACAAATAACTAGAGATTTACCTTTACTATTTCTCTTATAATGAGCATGCACCAGTCAAACACATAACAGCAGCTGTCTATAATGCTGACATTGATCTGACTGCTAAGAGGCTTAGGAGAAGCAGGTTTAGGGATAGAGATGATTTATCTCTTACCATTAAGCATTCATTTTCAACCAAAGTGCCCATATGCATAAGAATAGTAAGAGTATAATGGGTGTATCTCAGTCGGACAAATCGTGACAAATTAGGTTGTGGTGAGGCGGAGCGTTTACCTCTGTGTTTAAATTCTTTCGCCAGCAGCAGTCTGGTGGCCAGGGGGAAAGCTACCATTAGCATGGGCACGTAGGCTGAACACAGGCCCTGCTGGGTGAGCCACACCAGGCTGCAGCACCACAGCAGCAGGCTCACGTCAAAGTAGAGATCTCCCAGCTCCACCAGACGGACACCCTGCACAGGAAACACACAAGACATATGCAGGAGCAGATCAGAGGCTTTGGCGTTTACTGTGTGTATCTTTGAGAGGCTGTGAATCAACTGATGTGCAGCTGTTTTGTTAAAAAAAAAAGAAAAAAAGCTGGCTACAGTAGAGGAAGGCCATCTAAAACAGGGATCGACCAATACAGGTTTTTTGAGGCCGATGCTGATGCCAAATATTGGAATTCAAGAGGGCTGATAACCAATATTTTGAACCGCTAAATGTAATGTTTTAACAACACGTGAAAGCAGGAACCTGTCATTCATAACTGGGCTTTATCATTAATAAGAGCAGCTATAACAGAACATGTAAAACCAAAATAGAAGTGATTAAAATCCGAATGCTCTCCTCTGTTTATATAGGATCAACTGGGATTGATCAGTTTATCTCCTGCAGCTACTTTTTCTGTTCTTCTCTATATTCATTTTTATCATCCACTAAGGTCCATGTTATTATTGGTTTAGGGTAATTTGTGGCTGTCTTCTCACTTAACCGCTAGCCATTAGCATAGCCCTAGCCACTGTGAGAACAGCTCATTTTAACAGTTTGTTCAATTTTTGAATTCTCTGCTTGAGAGATCCTTATGAGACCGCATATAAGCCGATAATAAGCCTATCCCTACTTTGAAAAGCTGTTTACCTTATTTTCACTGATCACATGAATGCAAAGCAACAAATTCATCTCCTTAATTACAACTTATACTCTCAATATTCAATTTTGCTGATATATTCATGCATATTTTTGTAAATTTTAGGTAACAGTACAGCTGAATGTTGCTGCGGTACACCTCTAAACAATGGGTTTCCATTTTTCCAAATCTTTTACAGTAATAAACATTAAAATGAAAACGAGATAATCAATGCATTGACTCAAATTTGTCATGACAAACTAAAGGCAGTAAGACTATTTGTCCCTTTTCACAAGTTCACTAAGAATCATGGAAGCTGTTAAGTTCACTCCTCTCTGGTCAAGGCACCAACACAAATTTCAGTTTATATCAGTTCATGTTGACATAGAGGAAGTTTTTCTGTAAAATGTGCGGGGCAGCATCTTCTGATACAAACTGCAAATAAAGATAACCTCTAACTCATAACTGCTGTGCATAGAAAAAAATAGACGAGGAGAAGGAATCAGTGATATGATGTAATACTTTCTACAATGGGAACGTATTTAAGATTCGGTCACTGTTTTATTCTGAATCGAAAATGGAAGACAAAATGAAAGACAAGGGCTGAGAGTGTGACCACAATCCCACATGATCAGTGGCCAGACTATTTGCAAAAATGTGTATTTCCAAATTTATTTCATCTTCTTCCAGGACTAAAGATTTGTCTGTTCAATTAAACAAAACGTGTCTGTTGCGTCTATTTACGACTTTTTCTGAAAATACCATTCAGAATTAGGGCAAAGACAGATTCTCGCTTTTCAAAAGAGGTTTTGTTTCACTGAAGCATTATGCAATCTGGGACAAAAGGCTGGTCTGTGTTCCTTCTGGAAAATGGCCACGATAAGCTGGAGTTCATATTGTGGTTAAGCTGCAGCTCCAGAAGAAATCAGTTTTCTGTACTGACAAATGACAAATCAACACTTCTAAATGTCAAACCTACAACATACCCAATGAAATGCAAACATCTGGTCCTAAAATGATGGGAATGTTTCGCCAAAAGACCTCTAAGAATCTTTCTAAAGATGCAAGAAATAGGCTGTAAACATTTGATAGCTAGAAAAGCACAAGACACTCCCTCTAGCATTAAAAACCACAGAGAGAAAGGAAACAGGCTCTTAGCAGTAAATGATCATTTGGTCAATGCATGTATGTGTGACTGACAGATGACTGTCTGTGTTCTACCTCTACGGTTACATTACATAAAAAGGAGCTGCTGTTCTGTAATCGATGTGGAGGAAGAGGAACCATCTGAGTTTGTCATCTCTGCACTTTAGTTCTCATTAAATGTGAGTTCAGCGAAATGTGAGGCCCGGGGAAATAATGTGACCTTTTCTTCAGGTCGGAGTAAACAGAAAACGCAACTAGAAAGAGTCAGGACTGATTTGATGATGAACTAAACAAGTCAACACAAGGTGCATTATTTCAAATAATAATGTAGCTTCAGCTTCAACACATCAAATATTTCAGCTGTCACTTTTGCCCCATCCCTTCCTGACATTTAACAAATACAACTGTAATTTAGAAAGAAGCTTCTGTTTTAGAATAGAATAGCATAGAACAGAAAGATAGAAAAGCCACCACAACACAAATAAATAAGAAATAGGAAAAATATAATAAAGTAGAAAATGAACAAGAGAGTGTAGAATATACTATTTTTAACAATGTACTGAAGAGAAAAATGGATCATAAAGTGTCAAATGCTATAGACATATAGACAGATATTTGGAACACACATTATATCCAGCATTTCTCATATGGTAAATGGTTGTATTTTATATAGCGCTTTTATCCAAAGCGCTTTACATGATACATCACATTCACCCATTCACACACACATTCACACACTGATGGCGGGAGCTGCCATGCAAGGCGCTAACCACGACCCATCAGGAGCAATTAGGGGTTAGGTGTCTTGCTCAGGGACACCTCAACATGAGCACGACGGGCCGAGGATCGTACCGGCAACCCTCCGGTTGTGAGACGGCCACTCTACCCACTGAGCCATGCCGCGCCATATGTGTAATAAAATATGTTTATTTTGCTACAGATTCCCTGTGTGCTCTTTAAAGTTATTGTCCGAAGCTAAAGGAAGTCCTGCATCAAAAACTCCATCACTCACCCCGTAGTACAAGTTCTTGGCCAGCGTGTGGATGAGGATCATCTTGCCAGTGGCTGCAGCTCCGTACAGGCAGATGGAGGCGTAGAAATGGTTGTACCAGAACATGGAGCGGCCCAGCAGGGTGACGAGCAGAGCAACAATCAGCACCGACAGCAGGGTGACGAACCAGCTCAGCACAGCTACACCCGTGGCACAGGCCAGGTCTCGAACGTAGCGCCCACCTTGGAGAGATGGTAAATGAAGACAAACGGACGCGCACGAATTAATCAGAGAATTAGTTTAAAGGTTCTGAGCTTCTAAACTCAGATCGGGCGAACTTCAACTCACATTTTTCAAGAAAAATACTTGTGAAATAGTCATAAAGAGGAGGAAGAGGAAAACACATTGCGCACATAAGCAGCAGAGGAAATAACCTAATAAATATCCACTACAGGAAATGGAAGCCTACCTCCATTGCCAGGCAGTGAGGCTTTCTTGGCCAGATAGAGGAAGGTGGCCGTGGCTACCATGTAGTTGAGGATGGTGCCAACGCGAGCCGGGTAAGCCACCACGACTACACCTAGCAGGTCAAAAAATACCATGTTGCCATGACGATACTCCGAGGAGTCGGCCAGCTTCTCTGACATTACCAAGTACTTCAGGACTGCCAGGATGTTGTCGCCTGGAAACAGGAGTAAAGAGGTGAAAGGTGAACAGTGAAGCTCTGGTCAGACAATTAACTTGTGACCGGGACATTTTGAAATCACAGGAATAGCCAAGTCAAACGAGGAAGTGTACAAGTTTAATTGTGGGTTTTTGGTTCCCATCACTTGTAATTCTACCCTCACAATCAGAGGAAGTTAATGGCTTATATGACTGAATACGAAAGTGATGATCCTACAATCATACGGTTAAAAGGCTCCTTCTTTGGAAAACTGACACATCACATTCAGTACACAGGGTTTATTAAGCGTAACTATCTGACCAGCAGTATGAGCCATTCCTGCACGGCCACCCTAGTAGTATATTCTGCAGTAATAAAGCTGTAAATAAATAAATTAATAAACAAGATGCTCTTTCCAACTAGTAAATAATGCTTTTTTGTCGAGGCTTATTCATCTGCCGTCTTATTTCATGGTAATCTTAACACATAAACGGCTATGACAGATGAATGAATGACAATATGGGATGTAATTCTGCACATAGAGCTCTATAACCTCCCACACACACACACACACACTACTCCAACCTCTTACACATACAAGTATACTCAAGCATCAAGCCCTCCTACAAACACTTCAGTTCTCTCTAGCGCACAACTTTACTCAAGTAATAGTTTAGAAGAAGATAAAGACATCCTGACTCCCACATCTTCTATGTAAAGTCAATTATTTCTTCTATACTCCTGCTCGGAATAAAAAGCACGTCATACTTGACTTGACTGTAGATCATAAATCTGGTTACATGAAAGATCATTAAAAAGAGCTGGAGTGTGTTACTGCAGCTGAGGCAAAGTTTCTTTTATCTGTGCTGCTCTCGGTGCTGCTGCTTCCATGTCTGCACAGTTAACAACACAAGCACACAGGCAAGACAAAGCTCCATTGTTCTTCCGCCTGGTGGGTTCACTGTGGCCAAACAGTGTAAACAACTGACATCTACTTGTTCATGTGGGGTTCACTGCTTGTGCTTCACCCTCAGCATCGCTTTCTGAGTGTTACTCGGCATTTCAAGCCCCTGCCAGTCTTGCACCTCGCCCCACTCTGTCCAAAAACAGGAGCAGACTTTTAAGACGAGGCCAAATATCTGTTGCATTCATCACCAGCTTCTAAAGGGCAGAGCTACTGGTGTCTTCTTCTTCTTCTTCTGTGCTGTGTCCTACTCTCCACCTTAGAAAACTGTTCTGCCTCCTTCTTCACAGACTAAAAATACCTCCTACCTCCCTCTGAAATCTCACTTTCTCTCTCTAATAATTCATGCCTTTCATGGCGAGCTGCTGCGCACAGAAGAAGAGGAGGGAGATGTCCAGTAGCTGCTGAGCGAGAGAGGAAAGATGCCAACGGTCTCACGTTTTTAGTGCTGACTGACTGGATTCTCTGCTAAGTAAAGCAAAATAATTCGGCAACACAGTAGCTCAAGGTAAATGAGGGCAACAGCCTGCAGCTGGTATGTATGTATGTATGCATTTCTAAGTCCTCAGAGGAATAATATGATCAGGGGACTGCTGACCACTCTGAGACTGGAGGATAAAACACAAACGAACAGCATGTGTTTGTGCCAGAGACAAAAAATAAAAATGGTGCTGCAGTAACTGTTCTGACAGAGACACACCCATGAGCATAAAACTGCTGATTCTAATTGAAATGACTGTTAAATAAAAGCATGACACATATTTCAGCATGCGTGATTAGTCGTGTACCGGCTCTCTGTATCGAGTCTGTCAGGATCCTGTTTGCAGTGTCGTACTTGGTATGGTAGATGAAACCATTTTCTATGAAAGCCAGATCAATACCTGTAAAAAAAAAAAAAAAAAGAATATAGAAACAGAACACAATTAAAGCATCAAACAAAAAAAGGTGGTTGCTTTGTCTGTGTATCGCCCACAGGATTTTCCTTTCTGAGTCTGACACAGAAAAGCTTCATATTTTCATTATTAATTCATGAACTGCTCTGCAACAGTTGTTGGCCTTTACCTGGGATGTTACCAAAGTCCCTGTATATGCGGAAGTCGGTGTCAGAGGGAATGACGCCGCTCTGAAAGACCTCCTGACCGACCACAGAGGCGAAGGGGTGTTTGGCTGCATGGACGTAGGCCTGGACGAGCCATGGGTTCTCTGGGCCTTTAAGGAAGGAAGGAAGGAAGGAAGGAAGGAAGGAAGGAAGGAAGGAAGGAAGGAAGGAAGGAAGGAGGGAAGGAAGGAAGGAAGGAAGAAAGAGCTGCTGAGATATTTTAGATACTAGACAGGTATCTGGGATTTTGAAGTGTTGTAGCATTAAGTAATCAGTAATCTTTATTTATAGAGCACTTTTAAACAGTCTTGCATCACAAGGCAGCAAAATAAAACAGACAAATCATGAAAATACTCAGGATTTACACGACAGATAAACAGATACACAGTCAGGGTTAGGCCTTTTTTATGTGTTACGTGATTAGGGCCAGTGATTAAGGTCAGATGTTGTATTTGTACAATACAACACTTGTAAGTGATTCTCAGAGCTGCAGCGGTATCTCGACTTCAATCTGCGTCAGTAAAAAGGAAAAAAACTGCATGCATTCTTTTGCAAGCTTTTCCATTTAAAGGAAAAATAAGTACAGCTGGAAGGCTGCGAACACGAACTTCCAAAACAAACACAGAGCAAACCAGGAGAAAAGCATGACGACAAACAAACCCGGCCAATTTATCAGTACCTGTCTGGAAAACAACCTCCTTGCCTCCAACACCTGCAGCCTCCAAGTTGATGAAGGCTCGCACCTGCTTGGCCCATGGATGCTGGGTAATGAAACCGTGACTGGCCTGTTGTGGAGGAGAAAAAGTAAAGCAAAAATGACACAGAGAAAAAATGAAAAACAAACCAAAGAGTGCAATGTGTATGCTTAATTTTACCTGCAGTATATTTTCTTCTGCCCCATTAAAGAGGAAGATAACGCCATGGTGAAGAGGGGAGGACTGGTTGGCCAGAGAATGGAGGACTTCCAGCATCACTGCACAGCTCACTGCGTCATCACTGGCACCTTAGAGAAGAAAAAGCAGTGCATGCGTGTCAGAAATACTACTTGTGAGCTGCAAGTTCACTTTAACATGTTTATCAGGCAACAGGAATTTATCTTGACCTTAAGTTAACACACAGAGTCACGCAGTTGTGCATCTATATCACCCTTTTGTCCTGACCCGGCGGAACAGCCAGAGATAACAACACAGATGGCGGAGCTGATAAGTCTGAAGTGCAGCGGAGCAAAGTCACAAACACACGAGAACGGAGGGAGTAGGCTCCGTGTGGAAAGTGGAAACATGCGAAGAATGCAACAAGCTGGCTAAAAAACTGTGGTGTGACGGCGGGAGCACAAAGGAAAACGGGCAGCAGCGAGAAGAAAGGAAAAGTGCATGATGTAAAAGATTAGACAGGTTAGTGGTGAGGAACACAATTCACTGGGAATAAATGCAAAGAAAAGGGGGGGGGGGATGACTCAGAGATCAGACAGTCAAATTGAGACATCATGTGCTCTGGATTTCTAGATTGACTGTGTTCATGGGGTGGGGGCCGGGTACCATTCAGGCTCCTGTCTGTGCCACTTATGTCAGCGACATATTAATCCTTGTCCCAGAGAAGCTCTGTGAGAGTTCAGAACATTCCATGCATAAATCAAAGCCTGAGCAAGCCTGAAATTGTAAAAATGTTTCTACTAGTACACGAATTACATTATCAGTTTATTGGCTGCTTACCCACACATATATTCAAACCATGCAGGCAAAAATATGTGCAAGACAATCCTCTGCCCGTCTTTATACTTTCTTCTCTTCCTTTATTATTTTGTACATGAACTAATGTTTAGAATACCAAGAAATCAAAGGCTTGGCAAGCAGCAGCAGACATGAAAATGTGTGTGTATCTTCCTGGTCCACACCTCTTGGATCAATTTCCTTTTACCGGTGAGGCTTTGTATGTATGCGAGTATGTGAACCAGGAAAACATGTCTTCCCAACAGGCTTCAGGGGTGTGGAGCTGAACAGTGAAGAATCTCTAAATGAAAACCAGACCAAGATAAAGTGATGACTACAGATTTCAATGCGCTATATGTCATTAGCAAACACTGCTACTTCTGTGTGGACTGAATACCGCGTGACGTCCTCTAAGCAGCTTCCTGTTCAAAGCACAATGTGGCTGTTTGAAATAAAGAAAAAGAGGGATTCAGGTTGTCATGACCGGATTGCTGTTGCCATCTAAATTTCACACTCTGGTCCACATGACAACAGTGCACAACACGGGACACAAATAAGGTACTATTATCCGAAGTCATTTGAGGACCTGTGTGTTGGACAGCGATGGTTTGCAAACACTGTGAGGAACGAGGCTTCAGGATTGGAGAGTCGCAGGAAAAAGAAAGGAAATCAGAGTTGACAATTTGTCCTCTGGGGCCCACGAATGTAAATTAAACAAAAAAAAAAACAAGTGGTTGTCAAAATAGGTCACTCTGAACCACAAATGTGAACCTCAAGGGGAACAAAGTCAGCAGGCTTCATCCTTAGAGGGCCGTAAAACTTTGAACAAAATTTCAACCCTTTCAGTAGGCTGTGTTGTCTGGACCAAAGTGGTGAACAGTCCCACAAAGAAAAATGTCACTGCAAAAATACTAAATAATTTTCTGTAACGTGCTCTTCCAATTAGTAACAACATTTTCAGCTCGTTCAGCTCTGTCCTACAGTTTTTAAAAGCGACAAGGTCAATACATAATTGAAGGACTTTTGATATCTTGCATATATCTTGCATATATTTTTATTAAAAGTGAAAAAATTTAATGTTCATTATGATCATGTCTTTACAAATTTCATATTTTTTATTATGGAAACAATCACTTAATATCACTAAAATGTCAAATAAATAACCGTCCCAATTTAAGAACTACCTTCTAATTAGCTAAACAATAATAAAATGAGTTTATTCAAAAAATGTTTTGATTGTGTTCTTTTTATGAAGTTGAGATAATCATGACAGATATTTCTTTTTTGCCAATATACCAAATTTTATACAGAAAATAACAAATTGTATCTGTGTCTGAGAGAAATCACTTTCCAGTAAGTTACTTATTACAAAAACACCTCTCAAGGAAGTGTGTTAATTCCAGATCACATGACCTGCTCCACATGATGTCATTTCCTCCTGAAGAAAAGACTGACAAGACTCCAAGGCTTTCTGAGTTATTTAATATAAAGTAGTGTGTGAGTCAAGTGCGGAATATCTTTATGAATAAATTTTAATTTCAATTTGACTCAGTTGTATATAAAATATTTTTAAAAAGGCGGCCATGTTGATTTTACGCCTGAAAACAGCAAAAATGTCAGCTATGCTACAAAAAGTCCCACAATTAGATATTGACCCGACAGGTTCACAAAGCACTGACCCCATGTGTTCAACATCCTCTACAATCAATCAACCAAATTGAAAGTTAAAATGTGAAAATGCGATTTCGAGATAATCAGGCAGCTAAGACGGGTTGTTCAGTGTTGGTTTGCAAAAGGTACCACATCTGACCAGCCACTACAGCTAATAGATCGCTGTCCATGATACATAACCGTGCTTTCAATTCAGCATGCCTTGCCTCAAATACTTCGAACAGACTATTTTTATTACAAATATTATCAAGGAGGCAGAGGCAAAACTAAACATGTGGCACGCTGAGTCAGAGAGAGAAGAAAAAGCAGAAAGAAAGCAAGAAGCCATTGTATTGTTGTTAGACGAGCTGAGACATATGAGATAAGATAAATCAGCAGCACAGCAGAGTGCACTGGGGAGGCGCCAGATGTTATGTTGAATTTTGTTTTTTTTTACCATTTATACTTCTTTTATTTTACTGGGTGCAAAAACATAAATAAATATGATATTGATATATTATGGCCATCGACCGCCCTGTTCTCTAAATACTGGCATTAACCCCTCAGGAACCTACAATGGCCGACCACAAGTGACATTTGCCATGTACAGTGTAGAAAGTGTTTTCCAAATGGCAGTCAAGGTGTTTCAGCAGCAGAATTAAGAAGACAAATTGAATCCAGTATGCAAAATGTACTGCTCACATGAATATTCTGCTCTGCTCAGTAAAAGACTGACATGGGAAAGTCAGTTGCTTTGTTAGTTTACATCTGGCCCACAGGCGTTTTCTGCATGTACCTACACGCACGGTGAACGCTTCATTAAAAAATAAAAATAAACAAAATAGCTCAGCTACTTCTCAGAGCTCACAGAGGCTCAAAGGGGAAATCTCTTCTTTTTTTTTTAATAGGCATGAATGTTTTTATACCTGGACTGTTGGCCACTGAGTCAAAGTGGCAGTTGGCGAGCATGAGGTGCTGCGTGCCACCTTTGGGCTCCAGCCGGACAGCGATGTTGGTGACACGGTCGTAGAAACTCGTGAAGCCCCCAAGGAAGTCGATGGAGAAAGAGCCGGTGGGGCGTTGTACATCTACGGTGAGCTGATGGGGACCCGCTGCCGTCTCCAGCCGGATGTTCTCAATCTGCTCCAACAAGTAGCCCACCGTCAGGACCTCATTCTCCTGGCTGCCCACCGGCCGAGGGCCAACGCTGGTGATCCGCTCTAAGTGCTGCCTGGATTGTGAGGTGAGGGAAGAGCGAAGAAAGAAAGAAAACATTTTTGAACTAAGAATGGCTGAATGTCTTCCTCTGTATATTTATGTATGTATGGCCACAGCCAAAGACAGAATTCAAAACTTAATTTAGATTAAGTGCATTTCCTGAAGACGTGGGGAAGGTTGCTGACATGGTGCAAACACATACACATGATGTGCATGTGTCTGCCTGTTTGTGTTAGTGACAAAACAACTGGAGTCAAACCTTCTTCATTTGTGTCAATGAAAGGTGCGTTCATTGCATTTTTGCCAAACACTTATCTACATGCATAACAAAGCTAGAAAATACATTTGTAGTGGCTGCAAAAAGATAGCATTCCATTCTGTTTATTGAAGAACATCTGCTTTTAGTCCATAAGCAGAGTTGAAACTCGTAGTCAATAATCAATCAGACGACATCAAATGACAAAAAAATCAACCCTCCTGTTGTCCTTATTCACGGGCACCAAAAATTATTTCTTTTTGGAAAAAAATCCGAAAATTCAGCAAAAAAAAAATCTCAAAATTTCTGAAAATTTGCAGAACCTTCAGGAAGAAAATTCCAATCATTCTTTAAAATTTTCACTTAAAGGTTTATTTTATTTTTAAAAAATCCCCCAAATTTGGCAAGAAAATTCTTGTAAATATTTTCAAAAATTAGTAAAAATCTTTCAAAAAAATCCTAAAAATATCTAAAGTGATTACATAAATATATCAGTGAAACTTCTAATATTTTCTTTAAGAACATTCACATAAAAATCAACCAAAATCCAGCGAAATTCGCTGGATTTTGGTGGATTTTTATGTGGATGTTCTTAAAGAAACATTTTTAACTTTTTTTTTTCCACCAAAAAAACGTTCAAAGATTTCCCAAGAATGTTGAAAATGTGGACATCAGAAGCTTCCCTGTGAAAATATATTATTTTTCCACATTTTTCAAACTTTAAAACGGGTCAATTTGACCCGCAGGACGACACAAGGGTTAAGTGATACAAGCAAAAATTATGAAAATTTTGCAGTCCATACTTCTAAAGTGTAAATATTTGTGGCTTCTCTTTGCTTTTGTTGCTAGTACATTGAATATCTTGGTGTTTAGGACTGTACAGAGAATACATCTTGGGAACTACACTGAGCACTCTCCATCATTTTCTGATATTTGTCCACCACACAATCAGCTGATCAACGGAGAAAAGAATCACTCCTTGTAGCCCTGAAAGGAACATAAAAAATTAAAGACTACTGGAATTCCCCTGCTGAACATGAGTGGACGAAGATGACCCTGCAGAAGTCAGGTTCAGAATATGAACTTATCTTTCATGAGGGGAACTTGTAAAGGTTTCCACGCTGAGTTACAACCACTGTCCTGGTGCAGTGGGAATAGAGTGAGCTTCTGTATGGCTCTGACCTTATCATCCTTCTCACTGCACGGACTCCCTTAAGAGAGGTAGACCGGGAAATAAAGCAAAGACGCCCATATGGTCGGGCAAAAAGAAAACAGATGCTTTTAAGACATTTTTCCTTTAACAGAAAACAGCTGCTGTTGGTGTTTGCTGTAGCTGTTTAAGAAATATGCAATGTTGCCCACGCCAGAGTGCGTACTGCAGTGGTAAGTGATGCTTAAAGCCAGCAGCAAGTAAACTTCAGAAGTGGTGAGAGAATAATATCGGTCATCAAACCATAGTGGGTGAAGCCATGTGTTGTCGTCCAGCTGTTGCAGGCAAAGATTAAAAATAACAAATGTTTGTCCCTTTGCTCCTGCTTGAGACCCAACAGAGACTTGCTGCTGCTGCATGCATTTTCCTTCTTGCGACAAAGTGGCACTAAACGATATCATAGATGTCTGAGCTGCTGCTTCCAATCCATTTTTACAGCGGCCTCCGAGGGAATGTTTTATGCTTATAATTCAAATCTGGATTTGCAGGCCATGCACTCCTGAAAGCCATGATTGTGACCAAAGAAGCTCAGAGCCCTAATCAGTTCAAATGCAGCATGCCTGACTCACTTATGGAGCAAGCAGCCAAATGATGGCAAATCCCGCTACCCAGCACTTTCAAGAGCTCAACCACAGCCCTGCTGACCTCAGATTCAGGGCCGTAATCCCTGAATCCTCCTCATCACTAACTGACAGAAGCTGCTGCACTGTGGAGCCGACTGGTCCTTTAATCTGAAAACGTTACAGCTTCATTCAAAGAACAGGATGTTTGTTGTCTATAGTCGGGCAGCCTCCATTTATTATTAATCAATCTGTTATTTTCTTTTGTGCTCAGATCAATGTTATACAAAATGTCAGTATTGGTTGAGTAGGGCAACTACAAATGATTGCTGTCATTGTTGATCAATCTGGTGATTTTTTTGAATAAATAATAAATCGTTTCGTCTAGAAAATATCAATTTCCCAGAGCTGACATCTTAAATTTAAAGCTACAGCAATGAATCTATTCGTAAAAAAATACTTGTTAAATATTTTGCTATTGAATGAATCTGTTTTGAGGGGATTAAAAATGCAAAGTTCTCTTAAATTTCAATGTTTTTTTGCTTTCTTTACTCCATTGTAGGTCTTTGGGTTGTAACATTTTTTTCCCCTTTATTTGACATTTTATAGACCAATCAATCAATTAATCAAGGAAATAATCAACAGATTAAACGACAATAAACATAATTGTTTGTTGCAGCCCCACTTCATATTGCCTTTATAATTCCCACTTCAATTTTTACGATTTTAGTTTTTTGTTAAGGTTTTCTACTTGCCAAAAAATGTATGCATTATGACTGAAATGTTAATAATGCATACAAGTGAGTACATTTCATTCATGAGGTCATTTATAAAAATAATGTAGCCTATCATATAATCATTAAAGAGATGATTTCTCAATATTACATATAAAGCCCATCTCTAAATCATGCTAGTGTCTAGTTTTCAAAATATAAACAAGCATATTGGACATAGCCAAAATATCTAAAACAACAATATATTATGGCCTATAATAATAAATATCATTCTTGATTACACTATAAACTGCAACGTTTTTTATCATTAAGACACATTTTTGATATTTTCACAGATAATGAAATAATCATGAGATTATCTTTTCTTAAATGGTCAATTACAGAGGATATAAAACAGAGATCTGACTATATGCTGATGTTGCAGTTGTGTTCACACATCGATTTTTTACAGTTTCCCTTTTATCAAATGAATGACTATCCACTTGTATGCAGGTTTCCTTTATAAATACATACTTTGCATTTGTTTTTATAGTGGTTCATACACCTAATAAGGGTTTATGCTACATCTCCTGTTTCAATGCATCACTTTGAACTGCCTCTGTGCATGAAATGTGTCATACAAATAATCTAACCTGGTCTAAAAGTCTAACTACCCAAAGATATATAGATTGCCAGCATAGTAAACAGACTGACAATATGCAGATGCAACTGGTCTGATTTTAGTCCACCTTCATAGTTTCACTTTTATCAATGAATGAAATGAATGACTATCCATTTGTATGCAGGATTTCATTATTAATAAGTACTTGAATTTTTTTTAGTAGTTTCTGTGCTTTTAATATACGTTTCAAGGTTCTATGCTATATCTTATACATCAATGCATCACTTTGAATTGTCTCTGTGCATGAAATGTGTCACACTAAAAACCTAACCTCGCCTAACCTGCAAAAAATGCCTACTTTTTCAGCCTTTCTAAGCGTAGATTTCCATCTTATGGATGAATACTCATGTTTATGCATCTCAGCGTTGTTTAAGGCTTAAAGCAAAGAGGTTACATCATGTAATAATGAACAACGCCAAAGGTTGCTGCATCCCTTCTTTCCCAAGACACGCCGTTACAACACCTGTCCACCCTGCAGGTTACCTTGGAAGCAAAGGTGGGCCGGAAGAGAAACCCGGCAGTGGTTTCTAGGCAGGTCTGTCGCCAAACTAGAGGAAAGGTTGTCGTGGGCTCGGCTGCTTTGTCAACATAAGCCTGCATGTAACATATAAACGAGGCGTTACGACAATGACAAATAACTCACCTGGCTCTCACTGCGTTGAACTCGCCGGTCGGCTTCCCAATGACAAGCTGCTGCAACGACAAATGAACGAGTCCCCACAGCACCAAAATAAACACAGAGACCAGGGACGCTGCAAGCGCTTCCCGCAGCAAGTACAGGCTCACTTCGGGCTTCCTTTTCGGGTCAGCGCTGTAGCCGTTATTCCCGCACCGGTCCAGGGCTCCGTCGTTGTCCTGAGGTACATAATGTTGCGTCCCGAAGGCTTTTATTCTCCGGACAGTGGTGTCGCTCTCCATTTTTGAGCCAGCGGTACATCAGCAGCGAGCGTCGCTCTCGGCCGTCGCTTTTTTTCTGGACAGCCGACGGATCGCGCTGAGGGACAAACTTGACTGAGAGGGCGGGCGCTTGAAAAAAAGGAACCACCACACAACAGAGGAGAGTAGACACAAGACACACTGATATAATCACTCTTTTGAGAGCAAAGGACGCAATGAATTGCGTAATAAACTAGCAACTTCGGCTAATTTTGTTTACACTTTAAAGGAATAGTTTAACCAATTTTCCCAATGCAGCTTCTTAGCTTAGCTTAGCACAAAGACTGTAGGCAGGGGGAAACAGCTAGCCTGCCTATATCTGACTTACAAAACAAAACCTAACAAAACTGCCAACAGTACGAAAATTATACTACTACCAAAGAAATACTCTGCCACATAACCAATGTAAAACACAAACATAAACAAACATTTAGTACATTTTTAACTTCTGGCTAGCTATTTCACTTGTTTCCGGTATTTGTGCTAAGCTAACTGAGTATTTGCTTGCTTGTTTTTTTTATTATTATTAAGTGTAGATACATGAGTGATAATCTCAACTAATACAGTAATTTAGAAGGTGATAAATGTTGTACTGTTCCTTTAACATGAACTCGTTTACCTTCCCATGTATGTAACAGATGATATAAATTATACTAATAGGAATAATCTTTATTCACAGAGCACTTTTCAAAATCCAAGTTGCTTTCTTTACTCCTGGCCTGCAAATGAATCTGGCAAGTCATAAAATATTTTAGAAACACAGCATCATATATGAAAACCTTTAGCATTTAAAAAAAAAGTCGAAATATTATTAAAAGACATTAATGGAGAAATTAAAATTGTGGTAAAATCAGGAAAAGGCTGTCAGATAAAGTATGTTTTAAAAGGGACACAAAGAGATCTCTAATTCAGCCGGCCTGATTTTCTCAAGCAGATCATTCCAGAGCCTCAGGACCTTGACTGAGAACACTCTGTCCCCTTTAGTTGCCAGCTGAGACCTTCAAACACGCAAAATGCCTCTGTTTAAGAATTTTGACGTGTGTTACAGTGTTTATTGACCAAAATGTCAGAGCTATAGGTATCACAGAGGCCTTAAAGGGCCTTAAAAGTAATCTGTTAAATGTTACAATTTATCCAAATTCCACATTTGTGAGATTTCATTAGTAGTCAAACAAGTATTGAGTTCCTACACTTGAGTAAAAGTAGCAGTTACATTTTTTTTAAACTCACAAGCATAAATCTTGGATTAAGTGTTGTACACATTATCTTACAGGAGGGGCATTTTTCTTATTCATAAGGAATGTCATTTCAATGTCCTTATTTAATTATCATCAACTGATTACCATATAAGAACAATTTTAACATAGCGGGTCAGGGTAGAAATTTTTTTTATCAATTTAACTTACTGCAACAATGTAAATTTGCTTATATGCTTGTTTTTTATTGCTGTTTTCTATGTGAAATATTAGTCTATGAATCATGTCACTAAATTATTATGGAAGAGTTTACAAAACCAATGAATATTCACCCCTGAAAGGTAGTGGAATGCAAGAATAAAATTGTCAAATCAGAATCAGAATTGAGTGCTTTAAATGAAAAATTTTATGTAATTTTTCTCACAGTTTCTGAATTTTTGAGGCTGAGGATAGTGGTGCTGTAATCTTAAGATACAGTAATCTGTGAGGGGTTTTAATAATAATTTTGTCCAGATTTTGCTTATTCCTTCACCCTTTCACAGTTTCTGGAAGATAATCCTCCTGTAATGTGTACAAATAAACAAAAAAGTAACAAAATATTTATTTATAAGGTTTATTATTATAAAGCTGTGTAATTCATGTGCAAAGTTTACAAGTTTCAATAAATCAACTGTCCCTTGCCCTGTAGCCCCAATGGAAGAAACACCATTGTCTGATTATGGGAAGTTTATTTTCTCCTTATATGAAACTTTATGTACATCTGACTGTTTTTTGCACATTATCTTTGTGCCATTGCATTTCTTTATCTGCAGAAATGTGATGGTCATACCAAAAATACCACCTGACATTGCACCATCAGTGGGGTCATTTACATGTACAAACAGGTCTCATCTGTTGAATTTAGAAGCATTTAAACCACTCTGATTTACCTAAAATATACATTTTTAATATTTGCTTTTATTCACAAGCTAGTAAAAAACAAAAATCCTCAGAATTATTTCACACAAACAAGAGTTATGTCTTTGTTGGCTGAAGAGAAATCATGTTTCTTGTCTCCATCTTGTGGAGGAAACGAGCATGCAAATATTCCATTCAAATTTTGCTCACGTAATGTTTTTTTTTTTTTTTTTTAATCATGTTGAATTATTATTACATAGAAGCATTGCGTGTAGAAGTTAATTTTACTTAGGAAATTCTGACAGGTTGACTAGGTTAGTTAACTTATTTAATTGAGATTTAAACAACATAAACAGATGTGAGCCTAAGCATAGTCACCAGTATTTTTGTGAGCTTTGATAAAAAATAATAACGAATTTCAACAATACAATCCACAATTAAATGTAATCTTATAACTGACAAAATGTTGTACTGATAATTCAGTGGCATTTATGAGACACAATCAGTATCACTTAAATACACACCAAGTATAAACACTATATATATATATATATATATATACACCACACCACACACACACACACACACACACACACACAACACACACACACAACACACACTATATATTCGATAAAACAAAGGAAAAATACTGATTTTGCAGTGTAGCATTTGTCGTAGTTATATTCAATTAAAGACTCCCTATTCCTTCTTCAAAATAGTATAATTAGTTTCTTGGGTGAGATACTTAAATGTACTATTTTTTCCACCACTGCAAACATGCATACATAATTAACTGCTTTTTCCACCAATGTAGCCACATAAAATAAACTGGCAGCAAATGTATGTTTAATAATGATACGGAATCATATGTATGTAGTGTCTTGTTCGAAGTTTTTCTGTCAGTGGTACTGTTTCCATTAGACGCCCCCCTGGCCGTTGACGGCTGCTAACAGCTAACCTGTTTGTTTATGGATAGCATCTAACGCTAAAGCCGAGAAACGGGAAGGAAACGCAGTTTGTCTTAATATTTGAGCTAACTGTAATTTAAAGTGACGCACTCGTGATATTGTTTTGTTGTGATAACCGTTTTTGTTTTGGCCACAGGTCAGGGTGGGTCAGTTTTCCTAAATATAACTTACGGTGTTGGTCTTTATTAGCATCTTGACGAATCCTTTGGTTTAGCGTCTTAGCATGATTAGCATTAGCCTGCTAGTATAATGCTAACTTATTTTAGGCCTCGCTGTAAGTACGACTCCGGTGTCAATATAACAGCCTCCATTTTATTGATTTGGAAAATGGACTTTACTGAAATTTCTATGTAATGACAACTAAATTAAATAGAACAACGCGGGTTTCCGCCCACATACCATGTGTTATGGTATAATTACTACTATTATTATAGTATCTCAACACAATAATTGTTTTGTACATGTATAGATTAATAGTTGACCCTTGTAAAAGAAATTATCTTACTCTAGCACTACAAAGTCATCTGACTGTGTTTTTTCAGGGCTTTCAATCTCACATTCATCAGCAAAGTCCACAGATTTGAGTGGGCAGTGTGGTAAATGCCTTGTAAAGCTAGTGCTTAAACTTGTTTTGTCAAGTTGCTGTATGTTGTTTTTAATGGGAACAGAAATTGTGATTCACAGCACCTGGTCCATCTACACACACACAGCTACAATAATTAGCTTGCCCCATGAACTCTGTATGAGAGTATAACCTTGAAAATGAGATGTGACTTTGTACTGTAATAACTTTTAAGTGGGGCAACTGGTATCATCTGTGGTGTTGTTAAAACATGTATAGTTGAGTGGTTGAAGTTCACGCAGTATTTTTAACCTTTTCTATTTGCGTTTTTGGAATAGAACTTGCAGAAAGCATAAATGTTATTGGTCAGTAAATCTGGCCTGCATAATTAAATATATATTTAAAAAATGTGTTTTATATTTTGATCAATTGCTATGTTGTAATGATTTTTTTTAATAAACAACATATACACTATAGAGCCTTCATGAGAAATACATTAACTATAAACCCTTATTGTTTGTCTCCTAAATGAATTATTTTCAGATAAATATATTGGGTTACTTAAATAATGTATTAATGCAGATTAAGGAACTGTACTTTCAACAATGATTAGGTTTGTTGTCAACTATTAAAATAATCACAAAATGTTTTGCTAATTGATTAATCTGTTTGGTTTTTTTTGCTGAATATATGGTAGATAGATAGATCCTTTGCCACAGCAGTTTCAGGACAGACATAACACCACACACTTCCTCAAATATGCCAAAAATCACCTGACTTCGACTTACTATAGTTTAAATATTTTCTGGTTTCTTTACTCTTCTGTGACAGTAGAATGGGGTTGTGAACAAAATAACATATTTCAGGCATCATCTTAGGTTTCTGGGAAACCACTGATGAATATGTATTAAGATTTTCTGACATCTTTAGACCAAAAATTAATTGATTAATTGAAAATATAATCAACAGACTGATTATTAAAGAAAATTATCGTTGGTTGCAGTGCTAATTTGTAATTTCAACACAGCAATGACAATTTGAATAATTAGCACTGTTATGACTACATTTTTACAGCACAATAGGAATTATAGCACCAAAATAGGCATTTTCCCATCCTATGCCACACTCATTTTGAAAAGAAAGAGGAAGCTGTGTCGTGTGACTGCGTGTAGCTTGACTTCTTCCTTATCTAACAGCTCCCAGCTTTCTGCCGATCACTACCTAGCGGAGCACAAGCAGAGAGCAGTCAGCCCGTCGTGTCTCTCCCCGAGGCCGATGGTAAAATCCAACCTCCAGCGGATCCTAACAGTCATTGCTTTTGCTCGCGAGAAAGAAGGAAAACAGCAGCCCTCTACTACCATGGCGGATCTAAGTAGTAATATCTGTGACATGATTGGGAAGTAAGTAAACGATGAGAAATACCTCACCTAAGCTTACTGGCTAACCGTGATGTGGGGAGGGGTGGCCTAAGCTAGCGCAGCTAGCAGCCACGGAAAAGCGGAAGTAAATGGCATTTAAATGTGCTCTTGACTTAAATGCGCAGCATAGCAATAGCCTAGCATTGTGATTTGTGATACACTTTGTTACTGAGGTATTTAAAGGATGTCACGTTAAAATTGTAGCCTTTTGCGTCGTGGCCCGAGAGACAACTTTAGCAGCGTTAGCTCATGTTAGCTGGGAACGTCGTCGAAACTGTGATACGTCACTGCGTCGGCTAGCTGACAAGGAAAACATTTAACATTGTATCGTTTTTGTTGTGGAAACTTAAAACACGCAGCTTTAAATGCGTGTGTCACGTAGAACCCTGGCAACTCATTTACATTCGTGAAAAATTGAACGGTATAGTTAAATAATAACTCGCATTCCAGTAAGTTTACAGTCAACAACTCGAACGTAACGTTAAGTGTTTGACATTGGAAACGCTTAATCCGCGCAGCAAGCCTCAAAACAGGGAAACGCTGTACTGACACAAGTAAACCAGAGCAGCTCACGGTGTTTTCTTGTAACATCTCCGGGACGGCGACAAAAAATGACACCGGGTTGACAGAAACGTCGACAGGTGAGCACGTTTCTGACCACTGCGACCTCGTGAGCTGACAGCGGAGTCAGGTTGATTATTACGCAAGCAGCGTTTTACTGCCGCAGGCGACGTGAGCGCAGACATGTTACTGTAAACACTTACGGATGGAGTGGTGTATGGACAGTAGAACCTTATGAAGACACTGTCAACCAAAAGGAAGCTCGTTGTCGATCATTTAATAAATTTTATAATTAATGCTATCGATTAGTTGGCCCATTCAAAGCCGGAATGAAATTACAAAAGGCTGATCTAATCTTACTGCGTTTTTCTACCAAGTCTAAATTTCAAAGCAGAAGTATTATTATAATAATAGAATTGAAATGTATGATCCATCATTACCACATAACATTTCTAAATGGATTAAAGATATAGATTGCTTCAAACATGTGTTTATTACGTTGCTAAATAGCATAGATGATGGCACAAATAAAGCTGTGATTGTGGTATTTTAATTTATAAAACCAAATAATTCCCAATAACAAAGTATTAGACTATTACAATGAATCCACTTGGCCATTCGTGACTGAGAGTACCATTTTAGTATTGCAGCAGTCAATTAAAGTAATAATAATGTCAGTAAAGAGCAGACCCAGGGTCAGATGCGTTGCATAATGTATGTGCTAAGTTGCAGCCTTTGCCATATGTTAATTGCATAGCTTCAAATTGTAGCTTCTCTTTGAAACTGATTCATCTTCAAGCCGACCTAGAGCCATGAGTTAATTATGTATAAACTGTCTACTTTGCATATAAGAGTGACAGGGAGAGCTGTCAACATCACAGTGTTGTTCAGCCACACCTGAAAATAATCTGCACTTATTGTAGGTTTGATTAAGCGATTCATTTCTCAAGCAGACAAGCTGCCTAATTCCACCCTCTCAAATGTGAGGATTTGATGCTTTCCTTTGTCGTATGATTGCAAAATAATTGTTTGTTTGTGGACTCGCTGACGGAACAAACAAACTGGCGGCTGCTGGAAATTCTAATAAGCAGCTTTCCCAGATTTCAGACAAAACAAATGCCCAGGAATTATTAGCAGATAATTTGAGAATGAATGCAACCACAAAATCCAAGCCCAAATTTTGAGAATATATTTGGAACAGAATATTATTGTTTGATTTTCAAGCGAAAATCAAACGTGTTTAATCTTGGAATACATCGAGGCGTGGAGGCCTCGTTTACAGTGTACCAGAGGAAGAAATAAAAGATGTTGGCACACAAACAAGAAACTTGGATACCCATAATTGAAGGCGAAGTTAGCAAAGTTGTGAAAACACATTATTTAGAACATTTCAATTTGAAATAAACCAACAGCCAAGTAAAATACAGAAAGTTATTCTGTAAATTGACAATTAGTGTCAGCAATAGACCTTCACATCAGCCATTTTATCATAAAATAGGAAAAAAAAGATGTTTCTAATGATGTTAGCAAAGTTTTTTTCCCTAAACAGAACAAAACCTTAAATTGTCATTAGTAACACCTGTGTTTACCCAACGTTTAATATCAAAATGGATGCTGTGAAAAGTCTGTTTTCTAACAGCTCTGACTTTAAGTAGTAAATATTTTCACCATTTTTGTTGTTTAGAGAGCAAATTAATAACCAAATAACTAAATAAGGGCTATATTAATTGATGATATGTATAATAATCAGGTGCAGCTGAAGTCACTGTGCTGTTTGATTGAAATATAAATCTGACATCTCATAGGTAATTGTTAGACAATCGTTCTTTTTTTTTTTCACCATTAACTACATCAAAAAGGCCTATTTGTCATTTTGTTTTACACTGTATTCCTCCTTAATATTTGGACTTAATTCTTCACCACTTTGCCTCTGAATGCAAACCACAAGATACAACAAAGCCGTGTTTACAGCACAACAAATGTTTGTGGACATTTGGTAGGTATTAGAGGTTGGCTCTGTTAACGGCTTAACTTACTCTGGCTGTTTTAACTAACCACACTGAAATGCGAGTTAAAAACGGGAGTCTGGGTTTGTGCTTTTAGCAGCAAATACTTGCGGTCGGTCGCCTCCCACCACATCCCTCTGTCCGGTGCGCTGCTCTTTTAAATGTTCCGTTAACAACTCTGTAAACATAGTGCTATTGTTTTGGTGAACAGTTGAGTCCTGCTGGTTTAACACATGCCGTGGATTGAGCACTTAGCATCAGTATTTGTTAAAGTCTACAGTTTTGCAGACAAAAAAACCTTTATGGCAAGCAGTATTTGCTAATCTTGTATTTTTTAACAGCTTGTTTGCTAAAATGAACGTTACAGCGGTTGACACTTCTTCAAATTGTGGCCAAACTCGATAAGATGAGAACTAGGACTGCGTGTTAGACAAGGAACTTAAAGCATACGTGGTGCTCCGGTGGTTTTTGTTGCTTTTGAGACAAAGAAAGTGGTGTGTTGCTGTTGTGGTCTGATGCCGTGTTGACACAGTTGACAGTCGTAAAAACGGTTCAAACAAAACATCACAGCGAGCTGCATGGAAATCGTTGGGCTTTGTTGGCTTTAGCAAAATAAAGGTGTGCGAAGCAAAGAGCTGCGTGATTTATTTGTAGGAATAATGCCACAAAATGCTCCGTATCACACCTTTTGAGATGATACGGTACACAATGACAGTGTATATTTGTCTGTCTTTGCTTACTTTAAAAAAGGATCACAGGAAAACTATAAGTTTGCATTTTTGTAATTGTCTTTTCTTTGTTCCCCCTTCCAGCCTGTCCCTGCACTGTAGTAGTACCCGCCCGGGCCTCTGTGGTGCTCCTGATGCCCCTCTCCCACCCCTGAAGATCCCAGGTGGGCGAGGAATGGCACACGGGATCACGCTCCTTCAGCTCGGCAGCTCTACTCAGTAAGTCACACACCGTCTCAACGCAGAAATGTGGTGCAAATGCAAAAAGACGTGTAAGCTGTCTGCGTCGGAAGATGTCTCAAGCATGCAGGCTTCCTCCTCACCGAAACATTTCCTGTCATGTGATCAGAGTTGGTTCACGAAGCAGAGCGGCAGAAGGCACCGAGGGTTTTACCCGATTCAGACGCATTATTTCCACGTGTGCTCGCATTTTTTTTTGGCCATATTTCCATCCTAGTTGAACAATAAAAAGAAACATAAAACCTACGTGTAACCAATACATTTCCGTGTTATTTTTACTCGTGTTCCAGACCGAAAGTTGACCGTGACGGAAGAGCCAGCTGGGAATGGTCGCCCTGGGATACTCCACTTCCAAAGCCGTCCCACCGTTACCAAGACGATACAGTGGGATGCTGTCCTGAGCAACAGTGCACTCTATGTGGAGATACCTCTTGACCCTCTTCCTGAAGGCAGCAAGGAGAGGTGAGGCCTCTTAAGTTCTACAGGGGTCAATATATAATTGCTGGACTTTTCTAACATAGTTGACATTTTTGCTGTTTCAGTCTAAAATCAACATGGCTGCCTATAACTCAACACCACATGGCATTTTTACACAAAGATTCTTCTAAATATATATATATAATTGAGTAAAATTGAAAGTTTTTCATAATGATATTGTAGTAAACCTGTTAACATGCCATAAATCCACACTTGACTCACACACTACTTCATATTAAATAACTCAGAAAGCCTTTTCTTCAGGAGGAAATGACATCATGTGGAGCAGGTCATGTGATCTGGAATCAACACACTTCCTTAAGAGGTGTTTTTGTAACGGGGAACTTCGCTGAAAGTGATAGTTATTTTCCATATAAAATTTGATGTACTGTCCAAAAAGAATGTCAGCCATCATTATCTCAGCGTAATAAAAACAACACTATCACAGCTATTTGTTGAATCTACTCATTTTATTGTTATTTGGATAATTAGAAGGTGGTTTTTATTAAATTGGAACGTTTTTTTAGTTGACATTTTAGTGATATCCAGTCATTTTTTTCTGAGTGATTGTTTCCATTATAAATAATTGTGGAATTTGTAAAAACATGATCATAATGAACATAAAACATCAGTTTTTCGTTTTACTTGTAATAAAAATGTATGCAAGATATATCCCATGGGCTTCAAACGTCCTTCAATTATATATTGACTCATAGGAGTAGAAATGTTCTGCTTTTGTTAATTGGACTCTGGCAGCCTGTTTATCTTCACACCGGCCTGTGTAGACGCTAATTCTTTGTTTAATCTTATTTTGCTCTCTTTGAAACATCGTAGGTGAAGCCAGAGCCTTTAGAAATAATCAGCAAATGCGTTTAATCCTCAGAGAAAAGAAGTCTTGAGATGCAGCCAGAGACTTGGTTTAGTTTTTTTTTTTTTTGCCTGCTTGTTGCAACACTTTTCCATTTCCTAACCTAAGCTGCCCTATGTTCTCCCTCCAGTTTCGCGGCTCTCCTCGAGTATGCTGAAGAACATCTGAAAGTCGTTAGCGTGTTTGTCTGCTTTTACAAGAACAGAGATGATCGTTGGTACGTGCCAACAGCCCACCTCTCCCACCCACCCATGACTTGATAGCTTAATTATTTTTGGCTTCTGACTCGGTAAATCTTTTCCCTTGCAGCTAAACTGGTGCGTACCTTCAGTTTTCTGGGCTTTGAGATTGTGAAACCGGGCCATGCCCTCGTCCCACCTCGACCCGATGTTTTCTTCATGGCCTACAACTTCGACAGGGACTCTTCGGACGAGGAGTAGCCCTCCAGACAACCTCTCACCCCCCTGCTTACATCTTTTTCTTCCCATTGTATGTTTTTCTGCAGCTGTGGTAAACCCTGGGCTGTAGCTCTCTGTATGCAAGTACTTACCACCCCCCCTCCACAGAGAATGCGCAAGCTGTGTATCTCCTGTTTCCAGCATCTATCTTTGTGTGTTTTATTATAGTATTCATTCAAGATTCGTCGATGTTGTCACCTAAAAGGAGGGAATCTTTTGGGGGGTTTTTTTGGACTTACAATCATATTGCAGTTATCATAGCTAGTGAAGTTTAATTTCTTGTCGAGTCTTTGTTTGTTTATCTCTTTTCATGGCAGAATAAGACGGCGGATTCTTCATTTCTTGAATGTACAACAAAAAAGGTCATCAGGTTTACACTCGGGTACTCCAGCTTTCTTTTGATTGGCTAAATGACTTTAAATTTTCTTTCTCTCTGAATCGAAATAGCGAATGCTCTTCAGCGGGACCAGTTTTATTTTGTAGCACTAACATCCTCGCAGTAGTGTTAGCATTTTACAACTTTTACTTTCGAGCAACAGCCCCAACGATTGGTACTTCATAGGCGGATAGTGAAATCCTTTTAGACTAGAAGTGGAGTGAGAAGATGAGTGCTATTGCATGTGTCTGACGTAGGAGCTTCAGTTTTCAAGTTCAAGATCTTTTACTATGAGTGTATTTGGTACAAAGTGAAGGGAAAGTGAATAATCCAAAGTGCATTTGCTTCTTTCAGCTGTGTATAGCTGACAATATATTGTAGAAATTTTTTGTTTTGGAGGTTGGAAAAAAATGCTGTGATGTTATGATTGGATATTTTTGTTTCTTGGATTAGCATTCCTTTAACATTTTTTTTCCACAATAGTATTGAGTTTGTTGTTCACCTGCATAGTGGTACCTGTTGTGCTTCTGTGATAATAAAACAACAAAAACAATCTTTTGTCGTCTTCTGTTGGACCAGAATAGAACAATCCAGTTCCTCACTTGACCCTCCTGTTGTCCTCATTTACAGGCGCCAAAACATGTTTTCTTTAAAAAAAAAAATCCAAAGATTCAGCAAAAAAAATTCTCAAATTTCTGAAAATTTCAGGAAGAAAATTCCAATAATTCCTTCTTTTTTTTAAAAAAAATCCCCCAAATTCAGCAAGAAAATTCTCAATGTTTAAAAAATGAGTAAAAATCTTCCCAAAAAATCCTTAGAAAAGCTGAAATGATTACATATATATCAGTAAAACTTCTACTTTTTAAGAACATTCACAAAAGAATTATTTTTGTGAATGTTCTTAAACATTTTTAACATTTTTTTTGGACCAAAAAAATGTGGACATCAGAAGTCCCACTGTGAAAATCTATTTTATTTTCCTCCACATTTTCAAACTAAAACCCGCAGGACGACATGAGGGTTAAAGCCTTCTGTAGTTAAGTTTTCTACCAGATGGGGCTCCTGGAGATGCTTCAGAAACTTTTTTTTTTTTTACTCGCATAGGTTTTATAAATAATGTCATTATTACATAACAGCAAAGCCCTTGTCATACTGAAACTAGTGCCTAACATAATGTATTATGTGCTGGAACAAATGGAAGTAGAAGAGTTGGAAAAGCAGCGGCCGAAATTCAAAGCATGTCAGAGCGTCTTCACACCACCAGGAGGCTCCACAGGACTCTGAACCGCACAACAATTCAATATAAAGTCACATCTGTGGCTCTGCTTTGTTTCTGAGCATCACTTTAGAGACAAAATTATCTCCAAACTCCCCGTTTTCAGCTATTGAAATTAGCTTTGAATGTTAATATCTGCCGAAGCCGTACAAAAAGGTTTAAAGGCCGCCCACGCAGAGTATTTAACTTCATCTGGCTGATTAGACCTCTTCATAGAAAACAGTTTCTGATTGACATTATGTGGCCTCCAAGTTATCATTTTCATTGTTGTATACTTAATTTGATTTGATTCCCTGCACTTTGATTTCTATGCTGCTAATTAATGATGGTGCCAAAATAGCACACTGCTTTTTAAAGATGCGACTAACAGAAAGTTTATTATTCGTGACTCTGTCTACCTTTGGCCTGAGTGGAAGTCTGAAGGCCTGTGTAGCAGAGGCAACATCTGGAGCTTTTAAATGGAAAACTGCTTATTTTCCTCGGTGCCAAATGAAACAGACTAAAACTAATGCAATTTGTAAACTATTACGATGATAGAATAATTCTCATAAATGATGTGTGGCCTGTTTTTAATGGAAAACTATCAGAAGACGTTATGGTTTGATGCCACGGCCCATCTAACAGCCCACATCCTCACCGACGTCTGGCTAATACCGAGCTTCTTGACTGTTAAAACTATGACGGCAATAATGGAAAGTCAGTTTTCTGTAATCGGGGTGCACCAACAATTACTTACACGAGCAAATTAACATCAGAAGTTTTGACAAATCTGTAGACGTGCTGCTGCAAACGCTGTAACCTGCTTCATAGGCAGAATTAGTGTCTTAACCCATTTTATAGACTTGCTTTTATGCTATTTTGCCTATTTTATTAGTCTATTTTTCCCTTTTTATGGTTATTATTTGTGCCCTTATTTACTTGGTTTTGTGTTTCAGTATGACACTGCATTTTTGTCGCTTTTATTGTTTTATTTCCTGTCAATTGTGTTTGTGGCATTGATTTTATTTTTATTTATTTTGTACATCTTATCTTTTGTTTCCATGGTCTTTCTTCTTTCAGGTTCAGGCATTTTGTTGTATAATGGTGCTGAATGTCCACCTTTTTTGGCACTTTGTAAACCGTTTTTTTAAAAAGAGGCAATATAAATTATTACTATCATTATTATATGAAACGCATACATCCACTTTTCACTGCTTATTGAGTGAGGATAATGGTGAAAATTTAAAAAAATGTTTTTTTTCTTTCTTCTATATGGCAAAATAAACAGTCTTCAACTTAATTACTGTAGAGATATATAGGGAAAAATGCAGTTTGCTAAATTATATAATAAAGAGAATACCTTAAGTTCTGCAAAATGGAAAAACTAAATCTGAACAGCTTTAAAAAGTTTAAATGCAAGTGGCCAATTTGAGTTGAATTTTGAGGAGCAAACATTAACATCACTATCTACAATCTGACTTTACATTTTACTCTGAAATCCAAACTTATTTGTCACATTCAATCAGTAAAACAAAAAAGAAAATCCTTCTTTTCTTGAATCCAAATATTTAATAGGTACATATCAAGTATTATTATGACATGTATAAAATTTCAGATCACAATATGAAGCAATGAAACTCCTCAGACTGGCGTTTTTGCTGCAAATGTTTGAGGTCGCCAACATAAAAACGACTAATGATTAAAATCGAAGAGAGAAGCAACTAAAATGGTAGAAAAAAAATAAACGGTGTACAGACATAGATAATAGTAAGCATTCTAGGAAAATTAAATGTGACTTCTCAAACTTTTTTCTTCAATAAGAGAGTGCAATGAAAAGAAAACGACACAGCACTGAAGCCAAGCGTCCACAAGACGTCTAAAAATTGTTAGTACTGTAGGTTCACGGAGGGCAGAAGACTGCGGAAAGAGAGGAGAGGGTAGCAAAGGTCACAGCAGAGAAAGAAAGGAGGGCTATTAGCTTGCCAGTCAATGCGTGAAGAAAATAATCCGAACAAGAGTAAGCAACAGTGGAAGTAATGCACATCACAGTTAGCTTTAAAGACCATAGTAGCATTTGTACTTGCATGTTGTCGGTAAAAAGAGACAAAAAAAAAACATCCTGAATGATTGAACAGAAACAAGGACATCACCACAAACAAACAAACAGCCTGCCAATGAATAAAAGGAGGGAGTGTCGGTAACACGACGGGGGTCAGACAGACAGCGTTCGTCTCTGATCTGAACGTCGACAGAGAATAAGACACTGATGTGTGCAGCAGCGTGTTGACTCGGCTGAGGCTGTCTGTGTCAAAAAAAGAACATGGCTTTACGTGACGGTGGCATCGAACAAGGGCTACATCTTCCCTCAAACTCGACTCGTGTACAGTAACTGAACTTCAGCGCTCCAGGTGACCTCTGTCCACATCACACACCCAGTGACGTGCCGCTGCTCTCCATGCGTTTTAAACCTGCCAACCCCGGACATTTTAAAGCACCATGTCAGCACCAGAGAGGATGGAGATCTGTGTCGGCTGCTCGCAATAAAAACGCTTCCTTTAGCAGTTTTAACCCCAGGAAAACTGGACTTTCTGTGGGTATAATAGGTGAAAAGAGGCTTCTGTATGCAGCAATGCATTTAACTGTTATCAATACAATATCTGCAATGGAAAATGTCACAATATAGCAGGAGCTAAAAATAAAAACGAGTCAGAAATTAAATGTTAAGCCCAAAATGCTTGTAAGATTACAACTTCCAAGTGCTTTTTGTTTTCTAGTTTTAACTATTCTCTGCAGTTAAACATGAGAAAAGGTAAGCAATAAATGCAAAATGTGTCTTTTTATCCAAAATGAGCATATTTTTACGAAGTCAAGAAACAACCATGAGCTTTCCTGACATTTCTTTCAAATGGTGAATCTTTTGGTGCAGCGAATTTGAGGAAAACGCATCCAGATTTGTTTGTATCGTGTTCACAGCTGCCATTATGATTTGGTTTCTGGGTTGCAGATCACCGCGAGTTAGACCTGATGATCTGGGAAAATAAACGAGATCCTCGTGTTTCTGTTTTGTTTGCAGGTTAGACGTTACATCCACACGGTCTCATGTTTGCCACTTGAAAACATTCACCTCTGTGTGGAGCCAGAAGTCTGAGGCAAACAGCAAAAGAAAAGATCTCCTTCTGTCACACACGCTCATAATCCTTCTAAACATGTACGGCGGTATGTAAACAGGCCTCCTTGTTATCCGGCATATCCAAAATAAATCAGCTGGTCTTCTCTCATATGAGCCTGTCTTTTTGGAACCAACTTTCTGTGAGAAGAAATCCAACTAATTTGAACTGAACATATTGAGCACAGCCAAGCATTTCTAATCAGTAACTCAATGCTGTTTGCTTTGACAGTTCTTTTAAAAATGCTCTTTTCTTCCTCAGTCCACTGTTGTATTTTCAGATTTCTCTCTGGACTACAGGAACAACTTCCCTGTGATGAACTTACAAATTGCAAATTAGCCTTTTCCCAGGTGTTGTTTTCCAATTAAAACATCCTTGATGGCCTATTTATTGGCTAAAAAGGGACAAAAAAGGGCTTGGATGTTAAATAATTACCTCGGGCTTCACTTCTCTTACTGCCAGTGTTCATTTTCTGACCATGAGGTTCAGTAAATGACATAATTCAAACTTCACATTGCACCAACATGCATGGTCAATGTTGTAATGTATGCAAGTGCAACGAAATGCATTATCCATTAGGATATTCAATTGTGTATTAAAAAAACTAGAGAAGTCTGTTAAGCTTACATCCACCAGTCAACTAAAAACCTCTCACTTGTGCTGTGTAGGGTATTGCTTCAAAACATCAAAGTTCCAATACATTATCTGAGTTTTAGTAGCACTTATTGCCAAACACAAGCAGCCTTAAAAGTAACTGGCTCAAGTAAAACCTTCTAAAATAGTTTAATAAATCAGTAAATGTCTGATTAAAATTAGAAACTGAACAATATTAGGAAACTGATGGGGAATTTGGTGCTAATGTTTGGTATCTGATAGCACTGAAAGCACTACTTATCTTTCTCTGCCTGTTTTAAAGGACAGCAGTGGTGAATAGCAATCTATGACAACATCAAACACACTATCCAGCCTCTCTGCTGTACATTAGGGAGCCGTACAGTTTGGCCTTGAGCCTCCGACTGTGTGGATCCGCATCACGTTGAGTGGAAAGCTCTTTATCAGCGAGCACAAATCAGCAGCCTTTTGTTTGGCTCAACTGAAACAGCTGTATCTCCGTTTTCTGGACGTAACGTGACAAATAATCCACATCGCGCCGCCTGTGCAATCACTCATCCGACCACTTTCTCTAAAATGAAGGAGATGTGCATCGCGCTGGACACCCAGAGCTCTCCAGAGAACATTACACTGAGCCCAACAGGAAGAACAATAGCAGATGAATATCTGCTGAGCACATTATATGCTAACCATCTTTGTGTGAAGTCCTGCTTGATTGTGGTTGCTTGGTAACACCAGGGACAAACCACAGTGTGCCATTTCAGATGTCACTGAACAGAATGCGTATCCGGCTCATCTAACGCTTTACAGGCATTTAATGCAGTTGCAGGTTTCATTCTGGTCAATAAAGAAAAACAGAACGTATTCATCTTGTGTGCGAGGACAGGTTAGTTTATGGAACCATGAACCAGATAAATGTCTTTACATTATGTTAACTCATCTATTTAAACACTGTGCGAGGTTTTAGTGCGTTAAATGCATCCTGTACATTTATTTTATAGCTGCTCGGAAATAGAAACAAACAGGATCTAACTAAAGAAAGCTGGTAGCGTGCTGGATATTGCATTGGACTCTGAGGTGTGATTCCTCATCCAAAATTACTTTTTAAAATCAGATTCCACAAGGTTTGCCCCTACAGCCTCGTGCTTAGTAAACACTGTTTATGACTCCACATAAAATCTTAACAGAGATTTGTGTCACTGGTAGATTCTATTTGTATGTAAAGTTGCAGCCTTGTTAGAGCAGGAAATCCTCCAACACTCCAAACAAACTGGACGCAGCTGCCAATTTCTGTTCTCTGCCAAACACGGAAAGTTACCCCTGGCGAGACATTTGCTATTCTTACTAGCTCAAGGCATGGCAATGGCACTATTCCAGGTGACATGAGCAGCTAGCAGGATGCTAGTAAATGCTTCTGATTAACCTACAAAACAAGACGCACATGTCAATATTGAGGTGCTAAAACGGCAGAAGATATTGTGTGCTTTGCTTTATGTAAAACTGGATGCTCATTTTGGACTTTTTTAACTTTACTTTGCCATAACAGGCCAACCTACTTGCCCTTCCTAGCACCGGCCGAGCACACAGATCAGTATTTTGGTGTAAAAAGCTGCATACATGGTACACAAAATGCACACAGGTTGGCAAGAATCTAACAGCTGATTTTATGATATTGAGAAATGTGCACTCGAACAACGTGCTGTATGTCAATCAATGGAACCAGTGGACAGCACAATGGAAGGGAGAACTAAATAAAAAAGAAGAACTGATATCTTATGATGGCTTGTGGGAGTATGAGTCGGGGCTCCTTTTGTGCGTTTGTTTTTTGTGCGCGTTTGTGTGGCAGGAGTGGGGAGGTTTAAAAAATGTCCTCGGTTGAATTTCAGGCTGGTGATGTTAATGGAGACAGTCCAAGTTCAGCAGATGAGGTCAGTCCCTACTGAGGTTGTTTGTGTATGAATGATTGTATACATAAATGGCTGTATATGCAATATACATTTGCCCGTGGGTAAGTACATTATGTGTGTGCAATGCGTTTTAAAGTGGAGCTCTAGGTACTTGACGGTATACGAGGGTGCACAGAATGGATGCTTATGTGCGTGTATCCTACTTATAAATGTGATTTCGACCTCATCGGCCCTTGCTGTAGCCGGGAAAGAACTGGTCGAGCAGTATCTGAAGCGTCTTGTTCTGGGTCATGACGTAGTCTTTGCCCAAGTCGTGGCGGCAGGCAGGGCAGGTGTACACCTTCGCTCGGAACGATCGCTGGAGACAAGTCTGAGGAAGGAAGACGGCGTGAGACGTTCACATGCACAAACGGGGGGTTTTATGTAGCAGCTTTTACAAATACCTCCACTCAAACGTACCTTGCAAACGTTGTGTGAGCAGACGGTGGTAATAGGCTGGAAGGCCAGCTCCTGGCAGCACACACACATGAAAATCTGCTCCATCTTGCGCAGGAAATTCTGAGCAAACAAAGCAACACAAGCAAAAATGTATTTAGTTTGTGAATAACACGAAAAAAAATTTTTTAGAGCAGTTCTGCCCAATAAAAAAAAGTCAGACATTAGTCTCAGAAATTGGGGAATAAAGCAGAAGGTGACTCAGGCAGTTAAGCTCTAAAGATCAAGGAGATGAATTTCATTTTCTCGGATGGGGGACGGAGTGAATTATCTGTTAAGAGGCTGTTGAGGAAAATGCTTTCTGAATACAGTTTTGAGGGGTTTAAAATGTGTTAAAGCCAAGTCGTGGTCTCCGTGTCTGCAGCAGTTTGCATCATCTGCCGAAAAAGTCTACTGTCGATGCCCGTGCACAGTCCAAAACTTGTGACTGCGCAGATTATGCGCACTGCAGATGTGCCAGGAAAATGAATGGTGCTCAAAACAAATGTTTGCTTTAAGGAGAGGCTATTCAAGGAGAGTCTCCGTCATCCACACCTTTTTAATTCATCATCTCAAAAGTTGTAACTGAAGTAGTCACTACTGAACTTTGGAGGTGTTTTGATTTGTAATTGCTTTCCATCAATGGTGCCCAAACACAGTGGGAAGTTACAAATGCTCCAGAAATCCTGTGCTACGTCTGTCCACTGTGTAATCGTACTGACACAGTGCTAAGGCCTAATCTGCTGCTCTATCCTGAAAATACATAAAGTCACAAGTCTTTCCAAAACATCCACAGGAGCTCAGTGTGCTTTTTAAGGTTCATACAGGAGAATGTGACCGTCTATGTCAAACTACCCAACAATATGTGAACAGGGCAGGATAAACCATGAACTGGACTTCTTTAATCTTTAATATCCCAGTGATTCATACCGGTCCCTCTTTAAGGTTTTCCATGGCTTCATCCCAGAGTTTCTTGTTGGCTGTGTCCTCTCGGATCAACTGCTGCTGCTGCTCTGACAGCTGGAAGGTCTCCTCTATCTTCACTCGTTTAGACGGAGGCTCTGCCACTGGTGAGGATTCTGGCACAGACATAAACATAACTTAAAAAGCAGCAGCTACTCTTAGAGAATAAACAAATGACAATGAAAATGAAAGCTAAGCTGTTAAGTACATATCATCTACAGTGGTCTATGCTTGGGATAAGTACGATCCCGGTGGACATTTTTCCACCATCTTGAATAAAGTTTCACTGATCACGCCGTCCTCACCTGTCCTCTTCTCACAACACCTTGTCTGACCTGCTTTGAGCTTCGTCTGTAAAAGCACCCACCACTCTCTCCGGTTGTCTTCTGCTCTCCATTACTTTGTGGCGCCTCTTCTTCCATGTTTTCCACGGGGTTCTCTTCCTCCTCTTCCTCGTCAATCTCCTCTTTCTCCTTGATCTTGCGTTGTCTCCGTGGCCTCCCTCTCCCGGGATAGTGTTTAGTCCGGCCGCCACGACCAGGTCTGGCGCAGGCCTCCTTCTTTGTTTTGTTAGCCATGGCTGACAGGTAGCCTGGTGGGTACTGCAGACACACAGGAACAGACACAAGTGCTTATTTTGCTTCATTATTTATACAATTTGAGCTTATTTTCTGGTATATGTCTGAAAACTGGATGCACAAAAAGAATGAAGCTAATGAGAAATATCAAGAAGAGGTGTACAGTGACACTAATAAAGCACATAATTTAATATGTACACATGCAAAGGTGCTGTATATGCTACATACTGTGCTCTATCATACTGTAAGTGTGGGTTTGTACGGCACTTGCTGCACACATACTCAAAATTCGGCACTGATTCTAAACAGAAAAAGGCAAAACAGTGACATGACATGCAGTATTTCAATGCATTTCATTTTCAGTAGTATCTACACAGGTCAGTTGACACAAAAACACACACACATTCAGGTCCACAAGCAGACTAACCTGAACAGCGAGGCCCAGTTTTTTGATCCTCTCCACACCTTCAGGCGTCCACGGTGCCGGTTCCATATCATCCCGTCTCAGCAGGTATCTCCACACCAAGTAACCACACTTTCCGATCTCTGGCCAGTACTTTACCACCTGTGAGCCACCAACAGCAACAATAACAGTAAATTTCACACATAAAAGAACGGTTTTGAATTAAGACTGTCCTGTGGGGTAAAGCTGAATCAAGGAGTTTATGTTTTACCTCAACATTTTCAAAAAAAATAGATTGTTTTGGGACCATGGGGTTATTTACTGTTTCTGGTTTTATTGCTCTGCTCTGTAACTCAGATTTAATAAGGGTTTGATCCTACATGGCAGCATTTGTAACTCCCATGATTTCCCACAATCATACAATGTAATGGTTTCTCTGTATTTTAAGCAACATCGTAAACAGATCTGGTTTTGGGGCGCAGCGTTTGATGGTACCTTGTAAATACCATCGTAGCGGTTTCCTTCCTCGGGAGCGTATTTGCTGATCCGTCGACCTTTGGAGCTGCGCACAACTCTAACTGGTTTTCCCGCTCGCCAGTTCCTGGACTCTGCTCCGTCTTTGTCATTCAAAGGTGCATCGCAGTTTAAGGCCAATGCCCTGCAGGCGTCAGGAGCCAACACAACTATGTTTATAAAGTGTGAGTGGGAATAATCACAGATGGACGTTTTTCACTTATTAAAAGAAGCAATCAGTTACTTATACTGAATAAGCAAATATGATGAAAAGTTATTCAAGGTAAAACATCTGTTTTTTTCTCCTAAAGTTCAAGTTTGACAACCTGACTGACAGAAATCAAAGCAAATCACACTGAAGCAAGACAGAAGAAGGGTTGTCTAGTATTAAATATGTTCTGTCTCTCAACAGGAAGAGACACACACAGATAAAAGGTCATCTGTGAGTGTCGTACCTATTCATGTGTGTCAGGGTCTGGTCAAACGAGTGCTCTCCGATCCGCTTGTTTCCTGAGAGGTCACGACCCCCGCTGCCCGTGTAGGTGAACTCATCTCCCCGGTCCTACCAGGAACCAGAACACAGTGATCGGCATGCTGTTGCACAGGACAGACCCCGGACTTCAAATGTGACACAGTGAACTAGCAGTGAGGGCGAAGCATCACAAAACCCACCACTTCATCCTCAAAGCCACCAGCTAGCACCAGCGAATAGGAGCCGTCGTTACTGCGTCCGTGGATCCCGCCGACGTGTGGCCTGTGAACTCCTGCCTCGCTCACCTGAAGGAATAAAAGCACAGAAGATTACACTGTAAAAAATTGTTGTTTTTACGGTAAAATTCCGGCTGCCATGATTGCCAGAATGCTACTGTAAAATTACGGTAAAACATTTTCTACATTTACAGTAAAGAAATGCATTGATATTGTAGATTTTAAGGCTAAAAATGTGCTTCGTTACATATTGTACTGTAAACAAAAATTTACATGAAAATATCATATAAAACAAAGTTTGCGCAACTTATTATAAATACTACAACATATTTCCATTGTCAGCACAACAAATAATGTATTTAACATTAAATATATGTACTCTTGGCAAAAAATTGTGGCTAAAGCTGTCATAAATATCGAAGCATATGTCTGTTCTTAACACAAATGTACATACATTTGACCAGTAACAAACATGAAATAAATGCAGACATTGCCATGTTACTTGTTATAAATACTGCTGCACGTTTCCATTACCTGTACAACAATATGCACATTTAACTGTAAAAAAAAAAAAGTATTCTTTTTGAGAATTAAAAGCAGAAATGTTATTATTTTCTTTAGTGATACACATATTCTGGCATTTTTCCATTAAAAACTGTGCAGGAGTTCAGAAATGTATTTTTTTCAAATGAAAAAATAAATCTCAAAACGGCACTTTTCTCCTGATTGACGTATTAACGGTGATTCAGTGTTATATAAACTGCATCAAACTGTTTGAGTTTACAGATGTTTACCGTCATGGTTTGACAGTTTTTCACTGTAAAATGCACCAACATTTTTTACAGTGTAGGACAAGGCTTCAAAAACTGCTTTCTTTCAGCTTTTATAGCAAAGCTGACTTTCATGTACTGGGCTCACCTGTACTCTGAATTTCCACGTGGTTCCAACAGGAACACCAGGTATGGGTCCATAGTGGTTTGAAGGAACAATTGTGCATTCTTTAGTGCGCCCCACACAGGCCATGCCCTGTAATTACATCAAGAAAGAGCGCAGAATCTATAATATGTGCACAAAATGCCATAAAAATATGGTCATAAGTATATGAAATATAGCTAAGCCTGTGGTCAATATATAAAGAAAAATGATGAGCATCTCACTGAACCAGCACAAGCATGGGAATACACAGAAACTTTTACAAAGATATACATTTTATTTAAAGGATTTTAACACGGCGATAATATTAAAGCCAAGCACAAATGCCGTGTGACTCACAGCACTTAAATCTGCCCAAACACACAAGCCAGGCTGTTTTCAATTAGTGCACAGAGAAAGGGAGCATTCTGGTAAAGAAAGGAGTTATTTTCCATTGGCAGTTCCAGGAAAGTGGCTAAGTCATGCTTAATGGCATTGTTCGCATTACACCATGGAGCAGAGCGTCGGGGAGACAGCGAGGCCAGGATGGAAACGAGCCACGCAATATCTCAAAAGTGTTGCCATGAGAAGACTCTGAGGAGAATTTGAGGAAAAATATTTAACAGTATGCAAAAAACAGATGCTCTTTTCAAACAAATTTTAAATACATGTCAGATGTCTTCCTCCGTCTCATTTTATGCCTCAGCAGCTCGAGTGATACAAGTAAAACAGTAAATGTAATTTTCCGGCTTCTGCTCCCTAAGGCCACGATAAAGTGAACGGAGGAGGTTTATAAGGTGTTCATTAGCCATGTTATCATTATATGAGAAAAGTTTAATAAACACGAATCCATCAGTAGATACAGTTGCAGGCATTTCCAAACAGTACTGGGAACTCTATCAAACCTGATCTAAACTCAGACAGATCGTAAGTAATGTTGACTCGATCAGAAACTGATCTGATCACATAATCCTCAGGAATAAGCTACAGTGTGTTCAGATAATATCTGACAGACTTTTAAAAAGGTACAAACAAAACCGAGCACATAAAAGGCACAGGAAGGAACAAGAGAGTTGTAGGAAGTAAATGGAACATGAGCGATGCATGACTCAGGAATGAGCGAAACAATTCATCAGTTAATAAACAGTTCAGCCAAACGTTTGGTGCCAAGTTTGTAGAATAATAACTACAGGTTATAGACTCCTATAATGATACAGCAGTTTTCATTTAGGTAGGATCAGTTTCTGTGTATTTTCTTAAGGATGCACAATATAGGATTTCTGTCGACATCTGATATGCTGATATTTTCACACCTGACACTGATGTATCCACAGTTTTTCTACCTAATTCCAGACATTAGACCACTCCTGTTGTGAAATTAATATATTATGGATACTTTTGTTGTGACATACAGATGCTTTTCAACTGTACACATTTACTTAGCAAAATAAGAAAACTATTTCTACTTACCCCAAGCCATGCCTTATACATTTATACAAAACCCCAAACCTTTAGCCTAACAGACATTATCAGCTTGTCAATGCCAATATTTCATTTTAAAGCGTTTCAGCCGATACAAACGAGCTGCTGACATCAAAACTTACCCATTATTAATTAATTAATAATTTAAAAAAAACACTGCAATTTTGTTTCCATCTCAAATGAAGCCTCCAACTCACACTGACTACAAAAAGTGTCTGTCAGGTGGTTCAGTGATTTACTGGTAGCAGTCAACAATGATCAACCTCAGAGCAGCACTTCATCTCCAACTACTCACTGTAACAATAATAAACACCCTCCTTTGGAACAACGGAGGAATAAAACCAAAACAAACTTCATTAGCGCTTAGTTCTAGACCATGAAAATAAACTGGCAGAATATCTATTCACTGTCAGACATGAAAAGCAGACACAGATCCAGACTAAATACAGACTCGGTGACAACACTGTCGAGTCACAGAAAAAGAACTATATGAAAAGTCAGGGCTTCCAACAGAAGAAAGAGTCGCTGCACGAAAGGTGAGACAGAAATGAAGATGCACTGGAAGAGGAATACTTCCAAAAAGCTTGATTAATCCCAAAATTCACAGAACTAGATGAGAGCAAAAACCAACAGATTCTGTTGGGAGAGGGACACAGCACCAAGCTGCCTAATATGTGACTGTATGTCGCATGTCAGACAGTTTCCTCATTGATCAAATTCGTTATGCATATGACACACACACACACAACACATATCTACTACTTTTTCTTTTGTGTGGGACCACAGACGGAAACTAGCCTTGTGCTAAATCCGGCGTATTTACTGCAACCTTGTGTGAACTATTATGTGATTGTATGTTCATTAATCTGCACTGTACCGTCCAAATAAAGAAGTAAAATATCATAATTTTACCATCTTATTGGGTCTTTTTTATTCTGCTTTAAATATTATATTTTTCCTTCTTTTTAGTTTGTTTGGAATTACACCCTCTTCGATGCTTTGGCAATATTGCTAACATGAAATTTAGGCCAATAAAGCACATTAAATTGTGAATTATAATGTCGCACCCCTGTAGTTCAGCTGAGTTTAACCTTTGTGATTAGATGCATTTTGAGGCACAAAGGGGCTGTTTTAAAGACTGACATTTCTCGGTAAATATCATGTTTGGATTGGAAAAGTTAGTGAAATGAAACCCTGAAGACGTAGTCCACTTCTTTTTTTCAGTCGTGTTAAACACTTGTGTTGACTTGCAGACAGACAGAAGTTCTGTCTCAAGTGGATAAATACAAATTTGTTTTTCCCATAAGTGAGAATGGAGCATTTCAAAAATGACGACATACAATCATAAAATATTGTCAGTAATCTGGTTTCTAAATATTTTTTAAAGCATTGCTTGAAGCCAATGTAAACCTCTTTGTTGGAAATGGAAAATGTAACTTCTATCTTTTGTTTTGCGTGTTTGCAGACCACTTGAGCTGACGTGTGGCCAGGAGAAAAGATTTAAGCATTTTCAGTTACTTTAGTATTTAACCGATGGAAAAAACAACCTGGAAAAGTCGATAGTGCTGATAAACCTTTAACACAAACTGCTTTTTAATATTCACACAGCCTTTGTTTCTTTAAGGTAGTCTCCAGAGGGACCACAGGCCTTTCTTAAGGCTTGATGGTAAATTTTATTTTCTGTCCCACAGAGCAGCTTTCAGTCCACCTGGTTCTGTTGTGTCTTACGTGGTCCTTAGGTCTCACCTTTCCCCAGTCCCTTTGACTCTCAGTCGTTGCCGAAGGCATTTTGGCTTTCTTCTTGCTGGCTTTGAGCTTCTCGCCCGCCTTGACAACCTCACTGGTGTCGTTCTTGCAGGTTGGACAGTACCTGCCAGAAGAAAAAAAAGTCATTTCCTGTTCAGTGATTTTGATATCTGAGAGTTTTAGATCGGCATATTTTGACAGTCAGGTGAAATCCAAAAAATGCACTGGCCTTATTTTGGCACAGAGGCTGAAATTCAGAAAAAGCCACCTAAAAAAGAAAAGCTGCAACTACTTAAAGGGTTTCACTGAGTAGTTATTTTTTGGTGATAAACACTGCAGATTCACTATTTACAGCAAAGGGAAAAGGAAAGAAAAAAACATACACTACCATTCAAAATTTAGTTGTCACCCAGGCAACTCACACTTTAATCATGTCATAACTGCACAAGGGTTTTCTAATGATCAATGAGCCTTTCAACACCATTAGCTAAGACAATGTAGCATTAGAACACAGGAGTGATGGTTGCTGGAAATGTTCCTCTGTGTCCCTATGGAGATATTCCATTTACCACATTAACAATGTCTAGACTGGATTTATCATTCATGTTATCTTCATTGAAAAAAAAAACTGTTTTTCCTTCAAAAACAAATACATTTCTAAGTGACCTAAAACATTTAAACAGTAGTGTATATACATATACAGTATAGCTACACTTCTACATATACATATGAGGGTAAACAAAATTTAAGCAAATTAGGACAGAACATTGAGGGGTCTAGCCACCATCATCATCTTCAAACTTTTCTTCTGATATGACTAGTATAAGAACAAGACAACAATAAGTCATTTTTAAAAATCTGATCTGAACAGTCTTGTATACTCAGTCTAGGATGACCATCAGCTTCCCAAACTAGTCTTGCTTAAGCCCCACAGCAAATATTATTATCTCCATTATAATAAATAGCTTTTTTATACATAAATTACAATTCTTTCTTATTTGCAATTCCCAAAAGCCATTAATTTTATCCTATCTTCCACCCAGATACAACACCTTAAAGCCGACTTATTAGCGCTGGAGACAGAGTTTTCTTAACTGATAATGTACTGCATTATCAATTAATCGGTAACACACACTGAAACCATATAGCTTCTTTTAACGCTGGACACGGGCTGCTATTACAGGCTTGACTACATGAGCCACTGAGCTATAGGAACGTTGGGCTAAGAGATGACAGTTTGTTTTGAAAATGTGAGCTTTGGCTGATATCCATGAACCATCACAGAAGACTTTGTCATGGTGCCCGTTGATCGCTAAATCCCCCGTCTGCCAAATTATTAATGTAAATTAAGCTCTGAACTGTTATTCATTAACAACCCTAAAAAGAGTTTTCAGAATTTTTCCAAGAATCAGAGCATATGATAATGAAGCAAAGCAACACATGATGCCCAAAACACAAACTGAGGGTGGCAATTTTCCTCTCAGTATCAACAACAAGAAACTTATTTTTTACATGCTCAATTCTATTTGGCAGAGATTCAGTAAAAGTTTCCACACTGAATAAACTCGCACCTGTTAGAGCATAATGTTATTTTAATTAATTTAATTACCGCACATTAAACTTTCAAAATAACCGTAAAGTGCAAAATCTTGTGGCTAATTGTAGAGCTACACTTCCTCTCTCTTACCAGTCCTCATCGTCTGGGATGGTGGCCAGCGGTGGGTTGAGGCAGTAGATGTGGAACGCCATGTTGCACTCATCACACAGCAGCTGCATGTGAGCATCCTGCTTCCCACCGCACACACAGCAGGAGCAGAATCGACACTCTGCGTCAGGGTCGGCTTTGCAGTGCTTACACTCCGGCCCACTCTTCCCTGGAGTCAAAAACAAGAAAGAGACATTCATGCTCACATATGAAGAGAAAGATATCATGCGCATCGGTTTGTCTTCAAAACTAGCATTGGGCGAATGTTTTGAGAGTGTGGTTCATACGTTTAAACTGTCCATCTGCGGCCGACAGCGCACGAGCTCCTGGTTTCTCCACCTGGTAGATTTCATCCAGAAACTGAACTTTGCAATCTCCAATTACATCTCCAGGACCCCTGAGGGGAGGGCGAGAGACATACGAGAAAAGGAGGAGAGATGAAAGTGCGAGAAAAGAGCAAGGAGGAAAAACAAACAAAAAAAATTGGCCAAAGAGATATTCTGAAGAAGAAAATAAAACTAAAGTCATCCTTTAACGCCCAATGCATCACCCTCCCACCTAGGAAGGAAGATCCTCACCCCAGGAGGATGTTGACTCGGAGCTCCTTGTTGGTTCGGGAGGTTTGATTGAGGGTCAGAACCTCGGCGTCGAACCAGAACCCCCTCTCATCTGGCGTCTCCATGTTGTAGTTCACCATTACTTGCATGCCGACCTGGAGCTGGTCCCACCGCAGCAGAGTCCTGGCACGTGGCCGCACATGCACCGGTCGTATCTCCACCACGCCGTTCTCTGGGTAGCTGGTAGTGTAAGGAGAGAGAAAAGACCATTTAAGGGGAGGAAATCTTTACCGCTGCTGTCATAAACTAGTTTTAACAACTGTGTCATATCTACAGCACTGTGAAAGGCTACAGTTAAATACACTTGGCGATTCTTAAACTGTGCTCCCGCCATGAGATCCGCCGAGTATGCACTGACACTACGGCTACATCTCCTACCCAACTGGCATGCAAACTGGAATCGAAAGTGAGCAAAAAAGGCCACAGGAAGGCCAGAGCTGCCACAGAGCGCTTGGCATCGATTGCACCCTAATGGTTGCAGTAAACCTTGGAGAACAAAAACGGAGCGATCCTCAACAAAAAGCAGCCATTCAGAACTTTCTTCCTTCTTTTTATACATTTAATAAGGAAGTCTCGCTGAGCTCATGATCTCATTTGCGAGAGAGACCTGAGAACAAAAACACAGCTATGTATACACAATCACAATAGCAGGGTTCATTCACTCCAGACAACAGTCACACAAATAGCATCTTTAGTTGAAACAGTTTAAGTGAAAGTAGAAGCTAGCGGAGCTCTACGGTCTCTTTGTTGAATGAGCGTCTTTATGTTCAAAGAGAAGCTTAGAAGAGTGCATTCTGTAAAAACAACTGGATAGCCATAGAAACTATTTAACGACACAGTGCTTTTAGTCAGAGACTGCAGCACTGACGAGCAATTTCAAATTTTCTGAAGAGATGCATGCAAGTCTGCAGAAGCCCACACAAAAACAGTGAAAATTGTAATACAAGTAGATGATTGCATTCTGCTGCTAAACAAGGCCTTAATGAGTGTAATCCAGCACATTTTTTGTAAAATTGAGCAAATATTTCCTCTCAATCTGCTAGCTGTCTGGTCTGCTTGTGCACTGAAAAAAATCCAATCGATCCGACTATTATTCCATGTTTTTGCTCGTGCATGTTTTTGCTCATGCACAGAACAGAGAGAAAGGGAATGGAAGTGAGAGGGACGGTAATCTGACACATGCTAATGAGATAAAAATGAACAATAATTCCCCAAAATCACAGACTTCACCCTTACCTGGCACTTTGTTACGGAATAATGATGCTAAGAGGAACACATGTAATTAATCCTCTGAACCCCAAAACCCTCCAGTGGGTTTTCAAGGCCTTTTCTTTAAATGCCAAAATTACACCATTTATCAGAGTCAGAAGTTAGACAAACAGAATTATTATTATTAATTTTCCAGTGGTTTTTGAACTAATCATGTGAGATGATCATTTCTGGCAGGAAAATTAACTAAATATAAAATAGTGATATTTAATCAAAGCTAATTTATTGTACATGTGTAAATAGTTTGAACCAAACAGATTCTGTAAAAACACGTAAAAAAAATTCTGCGTTTCTTGGCACTGCTAAAAATCCAAACGTGTCTCAGCTGTGACCAAGAATCACATGACAAAAATTCAGGCACTTTTCTGGAGGACTAGGTTGAACTGCAGGCTTTGTAGAAGGATACGTATAAAAACAAATAAAAAATGGAAGTAGTGAAATACATCTGTGGAGCTGACATATCTACCCATATTGGTATCACCTGCAGGCACTTGGAAAAATGTTTTACATGTTGATTCTGTTTTGTTTTTTTTATTTCTGTAAAATAAATAATCAAATAAATTACTTTTTGGGGGATTTATGGCATTATAACGGCATCACATTGCGCAGAAGACAATTTTCAGTTCTCCCTACTTCTAGCCAGGGTTGTGCTGTGACAGAAGCAAAAAAAAAAAAAAAAAAAAAAAAATGCCCCATGGGGTTAAGAGGGTTAGTCATTTTTTCTGATGTGAATGCAGTCCTCTGACATCTCCCATCATCAAAAATAAGTTGTTTGCTTCTTAGTTTGATTTGCTACAATGTTCGACCAGCCAAACAATTTAATACTAGATTAGTTTTACATTATGACTATGAGGCAAATTCCACAGATACAAACTAATTTATTTTAACCAACAATTTCTTCATCGTCTACAAGAGTTTCTGATATCGATAAAAAGCAATTAAACATGACTTTCGTCTATAAAATAAAACCCACTCACAGTCTGCAGCTTTTCAGAGAAGTGTCTCCACATTCCATGAGACATTTGCCCACAATAGCTTTCTGACTGGGTTTTTGAGCAAAGGATTATAAAGGATTTTCACCACTATTGCCTCCCACAGCATTAATCGACACAGAAAATCAACGTAGTACAGAAACTGTACTGCAAGAATGGAATAACATACTTCTTAATGCTTGCACATTGTTGTTAAAAAGATCCTGTTTGACTGACATGCAGTCGGGATTCAGTCTACATCGTTCTCGACATTCTTTTGCTAAATTACAAGTTTTCAGAGGACCCCCACTGGAGCTGTCCTCTGAAGGGAGAATACCAGAAGAGAAAATGATTCTCCACAGCCGCTTTGTTATGTTCTTTGTGCTCATTTAACCGAGTCAGACATTTAAGAAAACATGAAAACTCCAGTGTGGTTTGATCAACTTTGAGTCATCCATATCCTGAGCAGAGTTTCTGGGAATCGCTGCACCTTCTGCTGCAGTCAGCAGCAGGAGGGTGAGTAAAGGTGAGGTGACTAAAGACGACCAGCAGCCAAGACAAGCAAATACGTAGTAACAGCAGGATTAGACTAAATAAAACATCCACACAGATTCACTGTTTTTGAAATTTAACATCTGTTTTGACACTCAAACTTAGCTGATGGATTATATTCAGTTTATTATATGATAGAAACACAGGATCTAGTATTATGTAAGGATTTAACCCTGACTGAACTGCTTTGTTGGGGAAAACTGAGGTATATCTGTATTCAGATTAAAGAAGGCAGTGCTAATGCAGCATTTAATCTTTGCTCCAGTTTGGTCTCTTTTCTAATGTCTTTTCAAAAAACATCACCACAGAAATCTAAGTGTCTGACTCCAACCTGAGTGGGGGACGTCATTAGCTTTTTAATTGATTAAGCAACTGACTTTTGGAGGTATTCGTAGGTGAATTTTGTCACATTTGGACAAACCTCCCAAAACTAACTAGCTCCATGCTGTAGCTTCACATTTACAGACATGAGAGTCGTTTAAATCTTCTCATTTAATGCTTGAAAAAGAAAGCGAACCAATGTCAAACCAATCATTGAATGCATGAGCTATAAGTCTGACATGTTTTCTTGAATGTGTAAAGGTTTTCAGCTCGTAGGGAAAATCACTAGTACATTTTGTACGGTTTAAAATGTTCCTACTTTGCCAAAAGACGATGTGAACAAGTGTGAGATGGCTTCTCGTCTAGCAAACTCGGAGTGGATGTAGGGAGGTTAATTGCACAGGTTTCCTGCCTGCCAATCATCATTAAGCTGTAAGGATCAGGCCTGACTCAGAAAGAAATTGACAACTTGCTCGGCTGCCAATAGCTGGGATCGTGCCGCAGCTGAACAATGTGTTAGCACTGAAGTTTCACTGCACAACAGCCCGCACACTCAGGTCTGCTCACACAGTGGGAGGTCAAGCAGGGGAGTAGGGAATTGTGTGCATGAGCGAGCAGTGTATGTGTGAGTTATTTGGCAAAGCTGGGCCTAAACTTTTTCAGACAGTCTGCACAGACACAGAATCAACCGCAGCTAGAGTTAGAAATGATTACAATCCTCAACATATTAAGATTATATGGGTGCAGAATAGGAACTATTTGTTATACTTAATTTCTTAGTTTGCTTTTGTACCGAGAAGACAGTGGTGCATAAGTGACTGAAGAAAACCTGCAAAAAGACACTATTAGAAATTGTAGCACAACTAGCATACTCCCAGGAAGAGAAGGCCGGGGCACAGTGCAGGGATTTCCTTTTTTAGGCCCAAGGGATTACTGTGGTTTTGGGAAGAGCGGGGGGTGAATACAACACAAAAACACACAGACACACGCCAACGTGAACATGTGTACACACAGAGACACACACAGGAGAGGAATATCAACTTTGGAGCACAATGGCGCTCAGCATGAACAGAAGGAGAACAGGGAGCAACACAAGTGAAGCAGAAGTACCCGAGCTTAAGACCACACAAGCTCTTAGTCTCTGTTCAGACCCATGAACATCAACTTACGTAGGAAACAAAAAAATAATAACAGTATTGTAAACTGCAATAATGCACAAAGCTCAATCAGAGTAAATAAAACTAACACATTTATATAATTTGGTCAATGTGGACATTAGGAACCAACACTAATGACTGCCACAGTAGAATATGAATCAGTTCTTTCATACACTTGTAGAAGGCAGCAGAGTCGCATAATGGATGCACTACAATTAACTTAATGGGGAAACATGACTGTGCACCGTCTCAGATGAATTAAACGGAGGCTACTAGACCTGAAATGTGATACATGCATTTGGAAGCCCTTGCTATTTTTGTCTGGGCTATTTTCCCCTGCATCTCACAAAATGTGGTTTATTTGGGATTGCATAATAAAAACCTGACTATTATACTTTAAACTTATATTTTACTATTATGCATTTGAAGACAGACCTAAACCGTGATCGAATTCCAGGCTGAAGGAAGGCAGCAGCAGATTTCGAAACCTACTACAATCAAGACTCCAGAAAACATAATACTGACCACAGGGCAAGAAGCAGAAGAGTTTGTTTGTATTTTGTGTATGTAATAAGGAATATACGACATACAGTACACGTTATTTACATTTCTGGTGCATGCCCAGTCAGCACACTCACAGTACAAACTACAAATTTTGAGCTGCCTACAGACGTCCACACACGGTTCACGCTGAACCTCAGAGATCACGAGGTCCTGCAGCCATTTACTGACCAACACTGTGCGATTACAAACTAATTCAAAAACCACGACTCCCACTCACATTTGGCTGGTCCACAACTGCAAGCAAAATGCCTGCTAATAACTCATAAAACATTCCTGTTCAGACCTGAGATACACAATGACCAGCAGAACAGTAAACTGCTCTGTATTGTGCTGGACCATTTTGGCACCGACAACAGCTGCCAAACATGCTGGCAGCGATTCAGCCGAGACATCAGTACTCCACACAACTGCCTATGGTTAATGGGTGGAGGCTACTCTCTATGAAGTGCCTTCCAACTGTGCGGTGTGTGGCAGGAACGCCAATGCTCTCATTTGACCTGCACGTCCCTAAAACCATTTCTGGACAATTTTAAAGATGCTGGAGGGAGACGATGTAACTTTTGCCATAAAAACAGAATACTGCCAAACACAGAAAATACAAAATGGTGAATACTGTGAACTACTGACTAAGCTGACAAAACACATAGTTAGACTGAGTAAAACAGAAGGCTGGGCAGTGTACAAGTAGCACAAAATAAAACAGAATACTTTAGGTTACAGTAAATAAGACTTGAAGCGCTGTGAAATACTGTCTAATGTGCCAATTAATTGTTTTATAATTGCAATTCCGAGCACTTAACTTAATCAAAACAACTTAACACATGCTTAACTGATATTCTTCAAGTATAAATTTTTAAAATATTATTTCTGAAGCTTCATGAAAACGGATAAATAGATGCTATTGCAGAAAAACCTCCTCTTATTTGCGTATTAAGGCAGTAAAACAACAAGCAGACATTTAACTTCTGTTCTATTTCAGTGTCCCACTAAACTACAAAAGTGTGACAGAAACCCGGTATGCAGAATACATAAGTATGTTACAATTATTGCAAAATAGCAATTTCTGTTGATTGCAATTGCTTTAAATAACCATAAAGCTTTTGCATAATCTACAGAATTATTTCTTTTGTCTTTATGAAAGCAGATGAAAGAAACTAACAAAAAGTATTTTTTCAATCACTATTTCCACTTTGTTTTAAACCATTCGTATCCCCTTCTTTTCCAGCTGTTTCATGGCATCCACTGTTTATCTCAAGAGGCTTCATTCTAATTCTTGACTGGCAGCGTTTTAGTGAGCATCTATCGACATTAATGTCACTGATTTAGTTGCAGAAAGAGATGACTGAATCAACAATCTTGTATGACAATAAATATTTAGCGAAAGTTTCCTGATCGTGACAGCCCTAATGACAGCAATATACTGCAGGTGAAGCAGCAAATTGTAGCAAGCTTTAGCATTATTTATGCTTGTACTGTTCCTCCTGTAAAGTAAAAACTGTGAAAACAACCTATAAATCATCCTGTCAAAGATTACGGTCACAGTAAACAGTAAAATTTAGCAAACTGCACATCTGCCCAAACGTATGCTTATACCAATACAACCGTAATAAGGTAACAGCCACGTAGTATTCTGGTTATATCAACAAAAAAAAACATGAAACAATGCCTGCTCTGTGCTGAAAAGTAGAGAGAGAGTGGGCGAGTGAGAAACTCAGCTAAAAAACTTTATTCCGTCCTCTTTTCTTCATCACTTACTAAATTAGAAGCAGATAAAACTCTCTGAGCGGTAATCAGGTAGCCGACAAGCTCAGATAATAGCGGGCCAACCGCTACTGCTTCAGATAGCGGTAAGATCTGTTCCACTGCATACGTGGATCCGTGTTAATTAGAAGACAGAGACTATTTAAGGAGTGCTTAAGCCTCTGTTTTAGCAGAGTTGTCCCTAAAGAGCACTTTTAAACATTTAAACAACAGGCATGATGAAAAACGAGTCGGATTTCTCACGAGTTGCAGAACCCACGACAGCAACACAGCAGAAATTTGACTTGTCATAGGGGGATAAGTGCAGGTATTATAGCATTTAATACGGATCTGTTACATTCAAGTGCCACAGCGACCCTGAAATTGAAGCAGCGAAATGCACTTCAGCCATTATTGGTCACCATAGCCAGACCTGTCTTTAAAGTCAGCGCCGAACAATAACCTGGTTGCACCTCATTAGCAATCTGTAATGGAGGAACCAAAGCTCTGGCTTGTTTGTATTTCTTTAAAACAACTACAGTCATCCTGGGTGGTGTTAAGCCCAGGATTTAGCAACAGTGCCCCTGCAAGATAGTGAATTCTTTTGGTGGAAAGGTTCTATGGGATGCGAGTACTGTCAATAAAACAAGCTAGGCTGCCTCTTTGAATGATCTCAACAAATTTTGCCACTTGTATTGTAGCGTTCGTGTGGTTTCCAAACGTGAAAGGGGATTTTTAGAACGCCAACATGCAGATAGTGAAAGGGCAGGAAAAAGTCACACGAAATGTGCAAAGGAAATGCCTGGCTTAAAGTTTCCATCTCATGCGTCAGACTAAGCCCTTATTAGTTTCACTACTTACATCTGTGCACCCTGACATGTAATATTGTCTTTCATGGGGCTGAGATCTCAGAGCAGGATGGTGAAAATGTTACTAATAACCTGCTAACATTCTGAAATGTTGCCTGAGATTTGTCTGGAAACATCCTGTTGTCTAGAGGCTGAGTAATTGGGAAAAATTATAATGTTTAATATATTTAAAAGCCATGTTGCCTGAAACTACGCAACCTACTCTACTGTATCTCATTATCCTGTTCTCTACCCCCGCGTTTCCTGTCTCTCTGCACTGTCTGTTTAATACCAAATGCCCCCAAAAATGATCTGAAAAGAGAAACCATTTCATTTTGGTCAAACCATGCCACAGGAAATGCGGTTTTTAAATTCAGACAAGCTGCTGTGTTCAATCAGCCATGGCTTAAAATGACAAAATGAAACTGAAATTAGAAAATTACGAGGCACCATTAAAAACCAAGATGTCAATCTTCAATTGCATATACAAAACTCTGCATAAACATGACCTATATTTGGCCATTTTGTCTGTATTTATTACACTCTCCAAGGAGAACCTTAAGCATATGCATGGTGCAGCCAAGATTTAACTGAGAGAGACCAACGCACACAATTTGCTCACAGACACATGCCACCTCAGTTCCTCGCAGCAGCCGAGAGGAGATTCTCCCAACACATCGCTCTTTGATTTTGTGGCTCATTATTTTCTGTGGAAATGCTGCCGCGAACGTTCATGCAAAAACATGGCGGTTCATTTCGTAGGGCTGGTTGTCTTTCTCAGACTATGCAGGCAGGTGTTTGAGGGGGGAGAACGTGTACATGTGTGCATGTGTGCGTGTGTGCGCGTCAGTGTGTGTGTGTGTGTGTGTGTGTGTGTGTGTGTGTGTGTGTGTGTGTGTGTGTGTGTGTGTGTGTGTGTGTGTGTGTGTGTGTGTGTGTGTGGGAAGGCAGTGCAATCTAACCCACCCTCCACTTTTCTCTGGCAAACAAAATGATGGAAGAAACCTGGAATGGCGCTCAGGACAGAGAGGTACACTACGCATTCAGAAGGAGGCAAAAGAGTATATTAGACAAGCTGCCACTGAAGCCGAACGCTGCCAATTTAGATCGTTTGCGTGTGGAACTGTGGAAGCACACCGACCGGGAGTGTATTCTTGGCTCCGTTGGTAAGGACGCAAATCACATATTACTGTGACGTTCCAGGTTTAAAGCTAGCGTGGGATCTTTGTTGTCATTCGCTTCTCCCCTTTTTCTCCCTCTCCTGTCTCCCTCGACTCGGTATCCCAGGTGGAATAAAGCAAATGAGGGAAAACAAAACCTTTATCTGAACAAACAAACAAACCGATAAATGTATTTTAGATATTGTAACAGAAAAGAGGGTGTAGATTATTGGATTATCCCTGCAGGAGCACTGCTGTCCCGTGGCAAATTATAGAACAATAAATCAAAGCAGAATACCAGGGATTTGGTAGATTCAGGAACGTCAAATGGGAACGTAGTCTGCATAAAAGAAAACACGCAGACTGCACAACAAACCTTGATGCCATTTCTCCAGCATAACATCCCTTGACAGAAACGCGCCATGATAGACACAGCGAGGAGGCTACGTCTCACCGGTGGCATGTTCACAGCAATTACAGACAAAGCTGAAGGAGGCAAGCAAAGAAGTAATGCTCCTGAGAACTCGTGAGTTACCATGGAAACATCGGCTTCTGAATGAATTTGCTGGAAAAAAAAAGGGGGGGAACGCAAGAGATAGAGTCCAAATTGTAGCATCAACTACACAAACCCTCTTTCTCCATCCTCTGAGCTGCTCGGAGAAAGCAGGCTGCATTTCCCAATGAGCCAAACCACTGACACTGATACTCGCAGGCTTAAGTACCGCACAGACACGTCCACACTATGCATTTATGTTTGGTGGACACAACAGCAGCGCGAACGAATACACAGACGTAACAAGAAGACAAAACCATAGTTTCTGCTGTGAACGAGCCACACGTTCACAGTGTCTTATTTGTGGCACAGCCCTGCAAATTCCAAACCTCACCAGCATTTTATCATCTGCAATGACTTTTCTGCACCAGACCAAAAATGCTGCAGCCCCGACACTGTGCAGATATCTGCTGAAATGGAACCGCGCACTTTTCCTAAAATCGGGCATGATGTGTTTGCTATCGCTGCAACCGAAATCAGTTAAGTCGCGGCTCAGCATAAAGAGCCATTACTTACTCCTCGTATTTAATGTGGTAAATTACGTCCTCTTCTCTCTCCTTGCTGTCGGGCGCTGTTGCTGTTGCTGTAGAGTCTGTCTGAGAGGTGGAGGCTCCATTACTCTCTGAGTTTAACACAACATTATTCCTGTTACTGTCTGTGGTTTGACCCTGGCCGTGGGCCTGTCCCTGCTCGGCCTCCAGCTTTCCATTAGTCCTTTTTGGGGGGCGGCCCACTTTGCCCTTGGTGGGCGTTATCTGTCCTTTGGGAGCGCGTGTTACATTTTCGATGCAGGCCTCAAACCAGGCACCGATGCTGACGTCTCTGCAGTCCACCAGCTCGTTAATCTGAGGAGACAAAAAGACAAAAATAACACCTCGTCTCTTGATCCCTGTACAACAGACACAGGCCAGCATCTTTGTACATTTAACCCCATTTACTACAAATCATATATTTAAAATAAATGCAATCACGTACATTCTTGGAGACAGCCGACAGTTGTCAATGCTGTAGACAAATCTACTTTCAGAGGCAAACAGAAAACCTCTCAGTCAAAATTGTGGTGCCTTCTCTTTTGTTAGAGTTGTGGGATTTCTGCAGAGTAAAGCTGCTTAGACCATGAACTAGCAGTCAAAGATGGTGCACACTGATAAGAGGTTTTCGGTTTCAAGTCCCTGCAAATTGATTTCGTAGATGCACGTGAACTATTGTAAACATCATGATCGAGGAGAAGCCGTAGATTATGAGTTACAGGCAATTTGTAGTAAACGGGTTGAGACATGCAAAAGAAACTACCAGCTTCCCTTTCATTAATTCTCTGAGTAACATTCCTTTAACTTTAAATGTTTGGCGATCTTAATCTACAAATGCTTCAAGGCACAAATGTTTAAGAGGCATTTTTGAAATTAATTCCATTCATGTCACTAGCACTTCTTTGTGAATACTGAGTCTGTGGTGGAATGCTTGAAGCCTACAAAAGCATGTGACCTTCATATCCAGTGAAATTGCACAGTTTCCAAGTCATCTACTTGATTATTGATCTTCCTGCATGCTGTATTGGATTTTAAGCAACAAAAAGAGTCCCGTCCCACACATACAATTCACAGACGTGTGGGTCGGTCAGCCTGTAAAGTGCAGTACAGCTCAGCAGACTCACCAAGTATCGGCTTTGACTGTAGTCTATTTAAAATCTGTGTACTGGTTAGTGATACGATTTTCTAGATGCGTTTCTTATGTGTGGTTTCACATGTGCCTTCCTGGAAAGAGCACTCACATGCTTGTGCGTACTTGTTATCACCCCCTGCAAATTAAAAACATTCAGGGTATCGGACCTACAGACAGAACACTCAAATTGTGAGAGCTAAAGGATAAATTTGGCACCAACACATCCGGACATAAATACAAGCAGAGTCTGGTTATCTTAGCTGGAAGAGTGAATCTAAGCAGAGGTGCTACATCACAAGACAACATGAAAGGAATGAAAGACTTCTGAGAAAAATAACCATCACATATATCAGGAAAATTAAAAACAATCATACATGTACTTGTTTTTTGTGGCACTATTTTAAATTTATTATTTAAGCCACTGAACTCCATGACCCGCTGGCTAGTTTGAAAGGCTTGTTTTCAGTTAAAAACTCATCAGAGTTATACATTTATCACAGCTAGAAACTGTAAAAAGAAAGCATTGTTGTATTTTCAAACTTTCCATCAGTCCTTGAACTTAAAACGAGCGGCTTGCCGAGAACATTAACCAAATCGAAGCTTTATTCTTTGTGTGTCGTTTGAAAATTACACTGTACTAAGAAGATTCTGCACAAAATAAAAAAAGGTTGTGCCCTTGGCGCCATAATGAACGTATTAGTGACTCAACTGCAAGCAACAATCATGTGACAAAAATTCAGGGACTTTTCAGTTGAACTGGACTGAACTGCAGGCCGTGTTTACACAGAGCACACAGGAAAAAGTGTAGGAAGGACTTCAAATATCTCTAGTGTGTAGTCACCTTTTTCTCCGTGTCTTTAGTAGGGATGTGCGCGACTAGTTGTTTAATCGTTTAACCGCTTACTCATTTGTTAAACGTTTAGTATTTTACTAGTCGGTTAAACGCTAGTTTAACGCTGAAGGCTGCAGAAATCGTAAGGCAAAGTGGAGTCATTTCTGGCATTTTCTCTTCATATTTCCAAGACAATTTGTAGTTTTCAGCAGCTTAGATACATTTGGTCTGTAATTTAATTTGACATCCCAACAAATAAGCCCATGAATCTGTGGCAGAGTTGGCTTGCAGGGCACTAAATGCTCTATAATTTAACGAAGACTCAGAGCAGGCAGTTTGAAGCAAATTCTTACAAACAGTTCCAAAATATTTACACTTCAATCCTCACCTTGTACACACCAATTCCTGGGTCGGTTAGTGTGTTTTTGCTGGATGTGGGCGGCTGGGTGTCCTGTGCTGGACTGGAGGACTTGAACCCATTTTTGGTACTGGCTGAGTTACTGGTGGCGCTGGTGTCTGGCTTGGTTTCGTTAACAGTGCTGGTAGTGATGCTGCTCTTGTCATTGTCTATATTGGTGGAGGTTTCCATAGCAGCAGGGGAGGCAGGAGTTGGGACGTTGTGGCTTTCAGGCCTGGAGTCAGGCGGAGGGGCTGAAGCACAGGCTACACCTGAGGAGGAGTCCTTGGCGGCGGGGCTGTCTGGAGCATCGGTCTGAGAGCGAATCATCAGCTGAACGATGTCATTGAGACCCACGTTGTAGTCGAACAGTGTCTGGCCATCTTCCATCTAAACACAAATTATAAAGTCACTGAACAGGCACAGATGTAGAAAGCAACAGTTGTACATAAAACCTGGCTTCTTTCTACTGGCTACCTCTTTGTTATACAAGTGATTTTAAAATTTTACTGGTCACTTTTAAAGCCCCAAGCTGCATAGCACAAATGTTGAGCCCATTTTACCTACCTCAGAGCCTTAGCTCTTTAATAGAATCTAAAGGCGCTTTTGCCATCAAATAAGGCAAAGCTTGCAGAATTAATGACCTTTTATAAATCACTTATGAGATATTTTAGAGATTTGGTTTTGTGTAATGTTGTCTTCCCCTTGTTTGATTTTGTTTATTTATTTATTGCATGTAATAATAAAGACTTAAATTTGTATCTTTGTGTTTTGGGTCAGTCCATGTCAATTCAGACAGAAATCAGTCTCAAATGTTGTTTGCAGAGGTTATTTATTTGTTGTTGAGGCCCAGAACTAAGTTCTGTGAAACATTTTGTTTGAATGTTGGGAACTTCAAATGATTTTCAGATCTGAGAATTTTGAGGTTTTAATTACAAAAAAAACATACTTGGGATTTCATTTTTAATTTCAGTATCTCCAGAAATATAACTCCCACATCTGTTACATTTGGTGAGGCCACCAAGTTGCTTCAAACCTATTTTAATGACTGAACAGCTCCAGCAGAATTTGTAATTATTGGCTCTTGAAAATGAACAAACCATACAGACTTTGGTTGACCAAAACACTCTCTTTTGTCTCTTGTTTTAACTGTATGTCAATTTCAGCAAAGCAAATTGTAACCCTTGTTTGTCAAGTGCTATCGAAATAGTGTCAATATTTTTGCTATAATTATTTTATTATTATTACTACTACTATTATTGTTACCATTGTATATTGCTGCAACTCATAGTGACTTATTATTTCTTTTATCAATCAAGTTTGGAAACTGTCACAAAAAAGTGGCAAAATCTGTTGTTTTTTAATCCCAAAGGAATTCAAATTGAAATATTTTTTTCAAATATATTTGATCATAACTTTTTTGATAGAAATATTAAAATCAAATGCCAAATTTCATGTTAGACAGCTGTGGCTGCAGTAACTGTATCTTATTTTACTTGGCATTCAATTGCACACATGTCTATAATAACCCTTTATCCTTTATTTAATTTTACCCTAAATTTCTTTCCTAATAGACAGCGGTGTGATATGAAATCAACACCGCTGCACCACAGAGTGAATGCCCTCAAACAAATACACAAGGCTGCTTGTCAAGGACAAACAACAAACACATTAGAAAGAAGGCAACGTTGAGCACAGCGAGAGAAAACATACTGTTACTGCACATTAAAATACACACACAGCACTTCAATAAATCCACATGCCTCTGAATCACGCCAGCGGTGTTTAAGGATGTTGCTGAGGAATCCACGGCAACAACATCTGTGCTCTGTTCTTTAAATAGCCGATGTACAGTTGGTGTTCAAATGCTTTTAACTGTACATCAGCGTTAACTGCTCATCGGATTCGGCGTATTCTGAGTGACGCAAAACATTTGTTACAATTAGCGCCTAGGACGGGTGAGCTGCCACTCGGCACTACTGATGATGCCCCGTTTGTATCCATTTACACATACAGTTCAACAGAAACGAATGCCGAAATGCAGCTCCGCTCGCGAGTATCCACGGTGGTTTTCTACAAGAAAAAATAAATAAAAGATACGAATGCATGAATTAAAGTGATAGGAGATGTAGCTGGGGGAAAGAAATGACTGGGTTGCTATGACAACCAAAAGAGAGCACCCCCCCACCCACCCACCACCATGACTCTGAATCATATATACAATCGCTGTCGACATCAACCCACCACCACCATCGCTACCATCACCATCATCAGCGTGACCCTTTCAGGCAACGCGGCGTATGGGCATCAGAAAATGGTTTCACGCAGAAGAAAAAAAACAGCTCTTTAAAAAACAATGAGGCCCCATTAGAAACCCACATTAACTCTTCTACCACAGCCGATCTACCGTTACGTGTATAGCACAGCTACTGCCTTAGGAGTGGAGCTCATGGCGGACACGCCAACTCATTACAGACATCAGCTATTCATTTCAGCCCTCAACCCCGCAAGCCCATTGTGCTGGAGAGACGAGCATGGCCGACACTCTTGCTCACGCTCCCCTTCTCTCTTCTTCGTTATTTGACAATGAGGAGGCGAGCGGTTGGAAGTGTAGCGGGAGAGCAGTAGAGGGAGCAAGCACAATTTCCCCATCCCTCCCTGTTTTTAATAGTCTCATGAAATTTAGATCAGAGGAGCAGTGGTGCAAACACGGCCATACAGTGGTTGTTACACTCACCTGTCTGTCTTTCTGTGGTAGACAGTCTCGGCATTTCTTTGTCTGTTTCCCTGCCTATGCTAGGTCTTCAATTTAGTCTCGGTAAATTTTTTCTTTATCTTCCACTGTATGGCTGCTGTTTGCTACTTGAGCTGCATTAAGAAAACAGAAACGTAAACAAACAGACGAACAGAAAGCATGCTAAACAGACAATAAGATAGCTGGCAGAACCAGGTTAGATAGACGGAGCAGACAGACAGACAGACAGAGGACCAAAACAACATACGGCAGAATTGCACTGCACCAAACGCATGAATGATATCTAAGCTATTCGTACCGCTTTCCACAGTGGTTTCATTACCATCAGTGTGTGTAGCCTCTCAGAACGAGGTGCTACAGCCCTGACTTCAGTCATACTCAGCTGAATAATCCTCAAAACAAAGAACCACCAACTATACGGGCAAACGTTCACATAAAGCTTCATATATTCATGTAGGACAAAGTCTCTTTGACAGAATACTGTCATGTTGACTAGGGACATGACATTTTCTCCCCCACAATAAATAATGCAGCATAATTTAAAAACACGCTGCTTCTGGTATCTTCATTATGTGACTCAGTGAAATGTCGTGCATTGATCCAGAGGGAGACTTCAGTCCAAAGCACACATCACAACAAAGCTGTAGACAAACCGACGATACTTGACTTGACGATTTCTCAAAAGGCTCGAACAAATAAGAGTCAAAAATCCTCGGCACGGCAACATTGTGCAAGTGTGTGTGTGCGCTCGCCTGAGAGTGTATCACATTTTTGAGTGGAATAAAATTAACACCTATCCACAAGGCTAATTTCTTATTTGAATTTCAACAGGAAGTCTTTCAAAGACAAATGTCTTATCATAGCAGGCTCCAAAGAAAACAGAAAGTATATTGTCAGAAGGAACATCAAACAAAGACAAGACAAAGACCTGTGGCTGCTCTGACAACATACTGAACATCTCGACTGAGACCGCTCTGCAGAGACATTAAACCAAGCTGCTTTTTCTGTATCAGATCTCCTCTCAGGGAACAAATGTGTTTATACTGTTTTTAAGTCTACAGCCGATAATACCTATCAAAAGGCAGAAGGTGGAGAGATATTTGGCTTTGCATTATCCTTCATTATTGTGCCAACATGCCAAGTATCTTATTGTAAGGCTTTAAAGGCTCTTGATGAAGAAATCCTTCTGACATTAAAGTAACTAAGCAACCTGCTTAACATCCGTGCCTGCAAAACAATGAGGCTCTAAGTAAAGATGAAATCAAATTAACAAAGCAACAAATCAAGGCGCCCCATTAAATTTTAGCACGATGTTGAAAGGTGTGAAACTGCAGCTGTACGCACACTATCGGTGTTGGGGAGATTTCATAGCAGTGAAGAAATTATCCTCTTTTGCTCAGGCAGGCCGCCCAAACCCCCTTACTCCTACACCATTTCTTCTCGTCTCCGCCTACAGTCCGTGCTAGCCTGGAGTTGAGCAAAATAGGTCATATTACCAAAAACAATGACATGGGGTGTGTCTGCGTTCCTGCCATCTACAAGTCTCCATCTTTGGTCCTGTATTCTTCATTCTGCTCACACGTGTTTAACCTTTAGGAAAATATCCAGCGCACAGTACCTGGAAAGGTGCAGCTCTTTTCATAATTTGGTGTCAGCTGCTGCAGTAGATTTTTAACTACGACACAAAAAAGGAACATTTTAATTTTTTTACAGTGTCGTCCAAATGTGTAGTCGTGAGGAATTAAATAATTTTCCACCAAGTTTGGGCTAAATTTCTTGAAATCAAACGAAGCAATGTTTCTCAAAACACACAAAAAGGGAGTAAGGAAGACGAATTAACACATATAAGTGACACTTACTGTATATCAATAGGATTGCAGTTATGTAAACGTGGCCACAGAAAAATTCAATTACTAAATTATTTTCTTTCAAGTCCCAGTCCTTTTGGCTACATTCAAATGAGCACAAGTGTCTGAGTTTGGCACATGTATGAAAATGTTTTTGCTTGTTTATTTCTCAACTTATAGGAAATTAAAAATGCTTTCCCGTCTGTGTTTTTAAATACTACTAAAAACGATCTCTTAATGTTATCAGTAAACATCAGAACATAGTTTTATGGATCATGATCCATGCTTGTGTTGCTTTATTGCCTCTTTTTGAGTGTTTGTACAATAAGTTGCGCCTGTAGCTGTCTTATGTATCATTAAATGTGCTGCCTATATAAACCTGAAAATAAAACGAGCGAGTCAAAGAACATAGATTTAATGAAAGTGCATTTAGCCTCATGGTGTATTAACTAACCTCTCTTTCTATTTGGAGGTTGTAGCAGGTTGCAATCATTGTGTCACATTTGGTTATATAACGACATTTAGACCACAAGTGGGGCTTTTAATTTGTGATATTGACCCAAGAAAGCATTAGCAGGTATAACAGCCTTTGGTAATACGAGCTACAAAAATTGTAGCAGAAACCCGAGCATTCACAAAGCAGGTGTAATAACGGATTTAACAGGTACGACATTTGATCACTCAGTGAGATAAAATTACACGTATGAGAAGTGGCAAAACTGTGAAAGCATGCGAGAGTGTTAGCAAGCCTACAGTTCGTCTAGATTTAGTGCCTTTCTTTGTCTTTGCTCTTTGTCCGGGCTATCTGTCGACGAAGGGTGTGACTGTGTGCATGCATGGCTGCTGCCAACTCCGCTCGCTTTTAAATTCTCTATGAAATTCTACAGCTTAGCAATGCCCAAAGAAAAACCCATCAATCGAGGAGCCACAACCTCAATCCATGTATAATCAAATTGTAACGATATCTAGGTCACAGCAACCGTCTGTGGGAAAGGGGGCAAGCCAATAACTACAGCCCAACAATAGGCAGCAGCTACCAGTGGAGGAGAGACCCAACTATTAAAACACGAAGCATGTTGCCGTCTCAGTAAAAAGAAAAAAAACAACAAAAAAAAGTCCACATGTGAACTACAGCCTTATCTTCAAATCACACAGAAGCAACGCAAGCCGGACTCTAAGCCGCTTATTAATGAAGCCAAACCTCTTTGACATTAGTAAACGTGAAGCCTGCTGCAAAAGTGAGTGTGGGCGCTGAGCAGAAAGGCCGCATGGCCAGTGGAAGGTGTGTGTGAGGCTGCTTGCGAATGTGAGTGACAAGAAACGTTCAAAGTGAAACAGAGACTCAACAAGGAGTGCTCGGGCAAACTGAAAAAGAAGAAAAAAAAGAAAAGACACAACAAGACAAAACACCGAGGCACAAAGTTGAGTGGCTTCTGGCTTAAGACCCTTCCGACTGAAGGGCAAGCATGACTTTGAACTGGTGAGGCAGCGTGAGCAGTGAGCTGGAGGGAAAAACAAGACGCCATTTTGAAAAGAGAATTAGAGTTGCTCTGCTACAAGTCTAAATCCGAACAGAGCGCAGGCACCACTGTGCATGTAAGGGCACTAGCTAGTGTACGCTGCGTGTCACTGGCTCATTCCATGCATTACTTAACACATGGAAATCCCCTAATCAACGCTCCGAACTTATTTTCCAGGGAACCAAAGGAAGCACAGGATTTACGGCACAGGCCTAGCCTCTGCAGATCCAGCTACGGCCGTCCATAACAGCTCAGATCTCACAGCTGATTACTTGTTAGAAGAGCAAATGTAACTTAACCACACCACATCTAATATTACTGATTAAACTCTCAAATTTAAGAGTAGTAGTCTTGCTTTGGGCTTCGTCAGACTGGTGCTTTTAAGTTGCACAAGGATGCAGCTAATTTAAGAATAAGTGCACAGAACAGTGGAATTAAATTACTTGCTAGTGCACTGGTGCAAAACAAGTATTCTAACAACATCTCCCATCACTCTTCATCATAATGGCTCATCAGTATTTGGTTTCCCAACCAAACCAGTGTTATTCTGACAGAGCACTGTAGGCATTCAAATCTTTCTATGACCACTCCAGACCGTTTCTGAAGCATTTTCTTTCTCCCTGTCACGCAGAATTACAAAAGCAGCAAACAGAGAAAACCCATTGTGGCAAGTATGACTCAGAATCGAATGCCTGTTCATTATGATTTAATTACACAAGAGGAAGTAGATCCGACAATTCAAAAACGCAGAAAACTCGTTTATACATTTCTTGGCCTGTAATCCAGTCCAACACATATGAGTGATTCGGAAAGTGTGACTGAATGTAAACAAAGTGAGATCAACACATCATGCATGCTGCTGGCTTCCTGTGGGTTTATCTCCCTGCTTGAGTCATACTGTGTTAATATCAGCTTTGTAATGTTATGTTAAAATTCTGAATAAATCATGACACCAGCGTCCCGCCAACAGCAGGCGTCTTCTGCTTCTTACAGATAGTTTCAGCCAATCAGTAATCTTTCACACTTTATACACATTTGGGTAGCGTGGGTCAGTCTTTTATGTTTTGATTCTCTTTCTATACTGCCTCTTCGCATGTTTGAACAAAAATAATTACAGAATGATACAGACTCAACTCGCATATCGCAGGGATTCATGGATATAAATTCCCCAAATACCGTTTGCTTGTACTCCATTAACAGCTGCAGTGTGTTAGTGTGTGGTAGATCATAAAATATGTCTGTCTGCGTTCACAAAGTGAATCACGGGCTTTGAGGCTGCATGCGACCATCGGGTAACAACACACACATGCTCATCTCAGGGGAGCAGATTACAGTTTTCATCCTTGTCTTCCATAACAGCTGGAATTAGTGACAAAAAACTTTTCCAATCGCTACGTAGAAGACAGAAATCGTGCACTAGCATCTGTTCACTGTGAGATATGTGTGGGGAATTGCAGGCCCAAGCCGATGTCTATATATACGTGCCTCTTTGTAACCTAAACACCAGAGAGGTATTGACTTAATCTCAAATTAGTCCTCAACAATTAATGTGGTTATTGCAGTGGTTTCAATAAGTGACACTGTGGTCTGAGCATATTTTCCCTTGAATGCTGGAGGTTTTAGATTTAACAAATTAGGGCCAAGTTGTAGGATGCTGAATGGAATAAAAATCGGGAGTGCTGCATTTCTACGATTTAGAACAGTGTGATAGTCTCACTATTCTAATCAGAGGCAACGTCAAACCGAGGTGGACTGTGTGGACTAAATCCTTACATGTTATTTTGCAATAGCATTTAGAACAATTTGTTTAAAGGTTCAAGTAATGTTTTCTATTTGCATTTTTGCAACAAATATAAAATGATGGCATTTGCTATTCGTTTAGACGAATAACAACTATAAATCAAAATTATCTTCAGAAACACATCGTGAGCTCTGCAGGACTGTGTTGTAAGAATTATCGGTATTAATATTGGGAGTACTGCAGTTATACAATCTGTAATGGTGTAATAGGTTGATCAAAATCAATCCTGCACAGTAAAATTATTACATATTTTGCATAATATATGCTTTTTTGCAATAGCATTTGAAACAATTTGCTAAAAGGCTGAAGTCTTTGTCTGAACATCTTTGCAAAGAATATAAAATGATGATATTTGTCTTTTAACATTTTAAAAACTATCATTCTTTTAGACATAGCAACTGTAAATCAAAATGATCTTAAGAAATATGCCACAGTGCATTAAAAATAAAGCTCTTTCTAGCTCAGATGTAAACTCTTGAATGCTTTACAGGCTGCACTGTTGATGTATTCCAGCAGATATAGGGTGTAGTAACCAGAAATAACACTGTATTATAGTTTGCATGTAATCTGCAAAGATCTTAAAGAGCTCTGACCATCTTTCTGCCTTCTGTGTTATTAAATGTGACCTGAAACACAGATAACATGTCATATTGATGGCTGATATCACTATTAGATTACTACGGTGGTTAGATCTGAACTATTACTACATACTGACAAATCAGAATCACATGGTGCTGAGTGTTTGGATACAGTTATGTTTTTTTTAATGCAAAACACACCCAAGAAACATTCCACTCATCCATCTGAATGTTGCACAGTATGGTGTGTTTGCAGCTGTCAGGCATTGAGGAAGGTGGTGGGTGTAAACACAACTACACTGGCTTTTTTTTTTTTTTGAGATGTCAGGGCACGTGTAGCTGCGAGCATCCCCCTTGAAATCAACATTAACACAATCACAACATAAATGAGTATTTAGCGCCACTTGCTTTGCATCGAGCCGCCGTTATTTGCGAGCGAGCGATGCGGGCTGTTTGTTTGCACTGCACTACTTTTGTCTCCATGTGGAAAACAGAGGGCGATGTTCTCTTTTCTCTCTCTCTCTCACTCTCTCTCTCTCTCTCTCTCTCTCTCTCTCTCTCTCTCTCTCTCTGGCGGCAATGTAAACAAACATGTCTACGGCGGCAGGACATTTGTTGCTCTCCTCAGCGCCGAACCATGTGAATAATAACGTGAAATAAACGAACACGCGTGCACGTTTTCCCCAAATTGCATGGCACACCGCGTTCCCCGGGCTTCTTGCGCAAGAACTATTGGTGAATTCCTATCAAAACAGGAAGCTAGTCCGGGTCCGAAACGGCTCCAGAGAGGAGGACCACTCACTCACTCACTCCAGCTACCTTCACCCCTCCGTCCAAAAAAAACTGACTGTTGCATGACACAATAAAACTGTGTTTTTACCTGCTTCCCTCGGTAGAAGAGGCGCTGCTGCTGCGGGCTCACATTGAAGATGTCTTGTATTTTCACGCGCAAAGACTCAATTTTGGTCAATCTAGAAAGATCCTCAACGGTTCGCGTCTTCTTCCCGTCTATAGTACGAACCTGGATCCACATCGTCGCGCCGCCCTGTTAACGCCTTCGAGTTTAAATTAGCGGATAAAGCAGCGCGTGGACGCAGGGGGGGCAGTTTGTTGTTGTTTTTCTTCTTCTCCCCTCGGGGGGTCAAACGAGAGAGAGGAAAAACGGTTCGTTTTTTTTTTTCAGGGCTCCATTGCGTTTTTTCCTCTGCAGAGGTAACGTCGGACTGGCTCGCGCAGGAGGTGTCTCACATGAGGTCGCGGCGCCAAGCAAATCTCGCGAAGCAACGTTGAGCGAGCTCCGCGCGCAGTTAAAGGCGCAGCAGCTCCATTCAGACCAAGAGGGGGGATACACGCGTGGGTCTCAGTCTGTGTCCACTTACAACTTTTATCACCCGTGTTTGTTTTACACTTGCATTCCTTACATTGTTATTCTGTTGTAGGCGTCAATGCTGCAAGAACTTTGACACGAGAAGGTTCTTCCATGCACATTGGCTCACATCACCTTATAATAATGGTTTCAAATGAAACATGCACCCCCAAAATGTTTTCAGGATGTTTCTCTTTTCATATTCAAGTCTAAATAAGACAAAAAAGAAGTCTGCAACAAAGGATTAAAAAAATACAGAATATATCCCCATTTTGCCCCACATGTCTTGTCCTTGCCAGAAACTAGAGGGCTGGTGTTCAAGAACTGCCTGACTTTATCTTGAATGTTTCAAGATAATGAGAAAAATCTGAGTAGGTAATGTGTGTAGGTTTACCTTTCTTGGCTGGCAACTATTGGTTGAGTCATTGCTTTGGTTAATATATAATCGCAGGACTTTAGTTGGCAGGTATCATAGCTGAGATTTTTGCCGTTTTCAGGCCTAAAATCAACATGGCTGCCTATAACCAAACACCACATGGTAGTTTTACAGAAGGATTCTTCTAAATATTATATATACAATTGAGTCAAATTGAAATTGAAAGTTATTCATAAAGATATTCCACACTTGACTCACATACTATTTTATATTAAATAACTAAGAAAGCCGTGGAGTCTTGCCAGTTTTTTCTTCAGGAGGAAATGACATCATGTGGAGCAGGTCATGTGATCTCGAATTAACACACTTCTTGAGAGGTGTTTTTGTAATGGGTAACTTAGTTGAAAGCAATTTCTCGGACACAGATACAATTAGTTATTATGTATGTATATATATTTTTTACTTTAACAAAAACATATATATATATATATATATATATATATATATATATTGTGGTGAGCACATTCGCCTTGCAGCAAGAAGATCTCGGTTCAAATCCCGGCCTGGGCCTGGGATCTTTCTGCATGGAGTTTGCTTGTTCTCCCTGTGCATGCGTGGGTTTTCTCCGGGTACTCCGGCTTCCTCCCACAGTCCAAAAATATGCTGAGGTTAATTGACTATCCTAAATTGCCCGTAGGTGTGAATGTGAGTGTGATTGTGTGTCTGTATATGTAGCCCTGTGACAGACTGGCGACCTGTCCAGGGTGTCCCCTGTCTTCGCCCGAGTCAGCTGGGATAGGCTCCAGCACCCTCTGCAACCCTAGTGAGGATAAAGCGGTGTATAGAGAATGGATATATATATATATATATATATATATATATATATATATCTTATCTTAAGTCCCTAAACTATATATTGACCCGGTTATCACTTTCATCTTTAATGTTATGTCGATTTGTCTTTTGAGTATTGACGTCCTTTTGCTACCACTTCCTAATGTGTATATCAACCAGCAAAGTGATGTTGAGATGGAATTTGCCAACCTTTTCTGATTTATATGGTAATGGCCTATAAATTGATTATTTGATTTGATTGCAACATTCAAAGGATATTCAGAAGATGTTACGTAGATACTTCAAATAGTTCTCACCATAAACACATCACAGGAGAAAGACGATCCATCTGTTTGTTTTCAGCATAGTCTCCTTTAGCTTCAATGCACTTGGTCCACCGATGCTCCCTCTTCTACTCCTCAACAGCAAGCATGGCCTCATCATCTATCTGAAAATCGTAACAACCATCCAAGTAGGATACCAGTTTCTGAAACAGATAGAAGTCAGATGGTGCAGGTTGGGTAAGTAAGGTACATGGAGCGACAGTTTAAAGCAACAGCCTCGGAACAGCGTTGTCAGATTATGCTACATGACAACAAAAGAAGAATGTTCTCAAACCAACTTCAAAAATGTTTTCAAGCCCAAGACCTCAGAGGCCTCAGTGGTAGAGCATTTTTCCCACAATATTCTGAAGATGTTTTTCTGATGTTGTTGCAATTCTAGAATGTTGTTCCACCAAACGCTCCCATAATGTTACTCGAAAACAAAGGAGGGACGTTTTCAATGCAACAGTCATAAAATGTTTAAGTAAGAGTGCCTTTGGACTTTATCCTGTCTTTAAGAGGGACATTCTGGGACCTTATCTTATCTTATCTTATCTTATCTTATCTTATCTTATCTTATCTTATCTTATCTTATCTTATCTTATCTTATCTTATCTTATCTATGTTCTGCTCCATTCTGCTGCCTAAGAGTGCATCATTTTGTATACGTCAACCACATTTAATTACTGATAATACTTCTTTGTAGTTAACATTTCGATTGCATGTCTTGTTTTATTGCGATTTATGCCAAAGTCCTTATAGGCAAGTCTCCCCACTTGGCAGCCATCTTGGTGACACCCTCCCTGTTTTTGTTGATCTCACATGGGTGCACTTTACTATCATTTTGCTATATGATAAAAAAAAAAAATGCTCTGGCTTTTTTGTATTTCTTTAAACCAATCACAATCTTGTTGGGTAGAACTTACTGTGAGCCCTCAAAATAATGTCAGGGGAATAAGTTTGGGTGAGCATTGGCATGTAGGGAGGCAAGCACTGTCATTCAAAGGGCTAATTCAGTGCAAAGAAAAAAAAAACTAGCAGGCGCTGCTTTACTGCAGCCTGAAATGTTTGGTAAAACTTGATGTTTTCAATGTGCTGGGTTCCTAGTCTGGTGTATAGTTGTTTCCCAGAGTGAAGGGGATTTTGAAAATGGAAAAATATAGATAGACCAGGGCTGCATTCCAATACACACGATGCCAGAAAAAGATTCATGTTCCAATACATCATGTGTCAAATGCATTAAAAGATAACAGGATGTTCTACTGCATTAACTCACATCTTGCAACATGCTTTTCTGACCATTCGTCGCTTATGTCCTGGTGTCTCACGAACAAGCTTGAGCCGCTAAGAGCGCATAAACAGATGATTTCACACAGCAGGCTGTGACGAATATTTAAACAAGATGGTCCAAGCTCAAGGCGCAATATTATGATGAAATAGTATGTCCCAGTTGTATGCATACTGCTTGTAACAGTATGTACTTTTGTAAGGGCAGCTGTAGCACTAACTGAAAGTGGAAAGAAACAGTGTGTGATTTGGAATGCAGGGCAGGCCTCTATCTAAATGAATGAGGAATTTCAATGCAATTTCAGTGGTTACCAGAATATAAAAACTGCTTGTAGAGAAATTGCCATTCAGATTTAATAGAAAGTGCTTAAAAAGTTTGGTGGCTCTATACGCTAAAAAATGTTTAAAATGTGTTTTTCCACTGGACTTGTGTCAGCAACCCAATGTTTTATAGGGAGAGGGGTCAGAATAGGTGTCAAACAACTTCCCTCTTTGTGAATTCTCCCACAAATCACTACCATATAACACCTCTGCTTATGGCTTAAAGAAAGCTTTACATACTTCTTCTACTGCTGGGTCTGCTTAACCTGTAGCCAAGGGGCAGAATGCTGGATTGGGTCCCTATTAACCTTCTGTTGCTCCCTTTGTCCTGTACAGCATTTCACACGCTGAACCTGAGGCCTTTGGGCACCAGGGCAATAGCCCACTTTTTCTGGCTATAATCCAGTTTGGGGTAAATGTAATATGGGATTAGCCTAATTGTCCTCCCACATAGACAAATGAATAACTACAGTACATTCAGAATGAACAAAGCAAATGCTCAGATTTCTGAATTTTTTTACATCGGCTTCCAGTTAGAACTTATTTAATAGTGCTGTTCTCTCTTTCCAAATCTCTTCATATAGAGCCAAAATGGATTCCTTATGTGCCTGAAAAGTAACCCTAACAGGCACTTAAAAGTTTTATAGGAAGCAGTCAGCTAGCAGTACCTCAAGGTAGAACCAAGAAAAGCTGCATGTAGCTGTTAGGCCGCACACAAAGGGAACTTGTAGTCAAATGTAAAGTTCAACCCTCTTCTGCATTCCTATGTCTTCATTGTTTTTGTCTCTTTGTGCATAATCTAATTTGGATAGCAGGATGGAGGATTACACAGAATATGTTATTTTTGTATTTCCTGTCTTAATTAATTATATACAGTGCCACACTTAAGTATTTTGTTGAGACATAATCCACACCATATTGTTGCAAAAGTGATTATTTATAATACAGTCATATATAATATGTCTCGCATTGCAAAGCGCAGAGTAAAAGCCACCTAAAACTTCAATTCAGAGCCTCTATTTCTGACTCAGGCTGCGTCTGTGTGCCTTAAAATTCGACTGACCCTTACTGGAATTGTCATTTCATATTGCATTTTGTGTTTTCCACCATTTGATATCAAAAAGGAGGCCTATATTGGACCGAAGACCTATTCTCTGACAATACCTCTCAGCTGAGTTAAAATCACTGTAAAGCACGGGCCCCTGGTGGCATGATTGCTTAATTAACAATTGTCCCAGCTGGAGGCCTCCTGGATGTCTCACATAAGCCTATAACAGTCAGTATAAGAGCTGCTCATTTTCCTGACGCTGCACGTTGTGACCTTTGCTTATGTGACATTAAAATGCAGCACTTGTATCGTGATTTGTGCTAAATAAATTCAGAATGCACCGTTTTAATGTACCCCATCAACAGCTCTAATAGCTGCACATCCCAGCCTCAACCCACAGCAGTTAAGGCCCACATACAGCCATTCAAACACAGTTTATTGGACTTTTATGCCCTAATAAATGTCTGTCAGGAAGTAGAGCCTCTCCAGCAATTTGGAAATTGTGCCTCCTGCTTTACAGTCACCACACAAAAGCCTCAAGTATTAACATAACCTGGTTAACTCTGTGGTGGAGCTATTTGAGTGTGCGTTAAACAGAGTAACGACAAAGCAGAGGAGTTATTAGGCCTTTACATCTGAGGGCATAGGATTGAATGTTTTTTGACCAAAACAAAACTAATTTTAAAATAACTCTATTCATCTGTCACTCTGATTATGTGTTGAAGCCTGCAGAAACAATGATAGCTGATCAAAAACAATGAGACATTATTTTACTTTTCATCAAAGTCTGACATATTTGCTGAAGTTAAAATATTTTTTCTGTCATGTCTGGTCTTTTGCTATGGACATATTTCCTTTTCACAATCTAACAGTAGGACATTTGCAGCAGTGAAACTATGGTGTGTATGGATGCTTTCGATAACTACATAAGGAGCATGGTCTTTCTTGTCATAATATTAACAACCAAAATGTGGCAGTAGGTAACTTACCAGCAATGAAAACACATTTTATGCTTTTATTGTAAGCAACTGTAATTAGATAAGCTAATATTATGGCATTGACAGACTTGCTTGCTGCACAATAATAAAAATGATTCTGTTTTTCATTAGTTATTTATTTAGGGTACTGTGTTATGGGACTTTAACTCCTGCATCTCTTCTCCTGGACTATTTAGAGTGTCGGCCACCCAAATTACTACTTTTTAAAAAACTTATGAAATACAATATATAGCTGCTGAGACATGGAAATAACTTTTAGACAATGTGTTGTTTCCTTTACAATATCTACACAAAAGCCCTTGACAGTTTCGCTTCATCAGAATGGTTAAATAATTACAGCATCTTCTAAAAAGACACAAAAAGTCTCTTAATAATTCAACACAAACAAATAAATCATGTTTTTAAAAAAGAATGTAAAATGTACAAAACTTACACCATCATTTTGTGCATGAACTGTGTATGTAAAGTCAACTGAATTTACTAAAAATACTAAACAATGCCTAAAATAAGTAGTGTCATAATATTATTATTGTTGCGAAGTGTAGTGAAAATCATAAAATCCTTCCTAAAGATGTAGCTATTTAAATCTGCACCTTAGTTTAAACTCACCTATTTATTTATGACGTGACTTTTTTTCTAATGTCTCTGCATTTCACTGCACATTGTGTTTGAGCATGTGACAACTAAAAACTCTTGAATCTCAATGTGCACTCCCTAAGGAATTAAATTAAATTGGCTAATCAAAGAAAGTCAGTGGGATGAGCTTACTTTCCTTGAGCTACTTTTTATTACATTAAATTTTACTCTGTTGGTACAATAATAAGCTTAAAATCTAAAGATTTCTGGGAAGCTTGCCATGAGTCAAAATCCTAACAACACCTCTGGTCTTATTCTACCTGAGAGGCTTTAAAAAGGGCAAATTTCACCCTCTTTTGCATCATTTCTATACAACTGTTGTATGCTAGTGAGCAGCGACATCTAACGGTGGAAATGGAGACATCTTTACTGCCAGAGTTTACACTTTATGGAAGCATCATCTTCTGTGTCCCTCCTATAACTCATTGAAAGATGCTTTACCGCTCAAGTTATGAATGAACATTTCAACAGACTAATTCTGTTGACTCACTATTGCGCACAGCAGCTTCGCTTAAATGTGAAATTTATCGATTCTTTTGAATGACAGCTGTCTCCGTGGGCACATCTGTCTGTGACAATGACTGACATTAATCACAATACGCTTAATAACGCAGTGTTGAGTGACAGTGTGCCCTCCACAAACCAAAACAACTCTCCGGTGTGACACGGAACCAGCTAGCTACGTCAGGCTGCGCATATTTGCATCGGGTGCACGCAGGGTGGAAGTGAAGTGGACGGTTCAGTAGTCTCCAGAGTAGTCGCCCACTGGCTTTTTGTAACCTCACGGCGTCCAGAATGTGCCCGACACATGCCGCAAAACTGCCTATAAAGTGACCGTGTATATCTGTACGTGCCATAAAGTAGGTGTTAAGTTGAAAGTCCCGGCTGGTTAGCGGGGTAGCTGCTGATAATGAACTGTTATGCATTGTCAGACAATCAGCTAGTGTTACTTCGGCTCCGTTAGCCGCCTTGCTGTGACTGACATCACTCCGTGCGATGACGACATGATATGTCCGCATAACTTTTTATCCGCTGGACATTTAAATCATCCAGTTTTTCTACTATGGACGGCGAACGCAGCAATTGCAGGCCCCTGGTTGGAGACAATAGCAAGCTAACCCAGCTAGCAGGCTGTCGTGGCTGCTAAGCTTTGCTAAAAGCTGTCCTGTCTGGTGCGTGTGTGGACCCGCACTGAAAACGTCGAGGTATGCTGTTGAATCAACCGAAATCTGCCTCTGGTCAGTTTGTTCTGCCCTTATTTCACACACGATTGGGACACGGGACGTAATAAGGGAGTGCACTATAGATTTCTCCACGAGTAAACAGAACAAACTTTGTTTACATACTGTTGTTTTAACTAGCGATAGCTAGCTCGCTAACAGCTAACTTGAAGCTAGCTAGCCATGGATGCAGGGGAAAGGGAAAAGTTTGCAGGTGGATAAAGTAAGGTAAGCTGCTAGGAGGGTGGAAACTGTCACCCGAGGTAAACATTCCCGTGTTTTCTCATGTGTCTGTTATAATGTGACCTCCTTCCATGCCAGCTGTTATAATGAAAGCAAACTTAGCCTAACGGTGGTATGTATGAGCAGCTCATCTCAGTGCTGTACTTTGTTTTGGATCTCGCAATAGAAATGCATAGTAAACACTGATTATTTGACCAGGTTTAACTTAAGTTATATTGTCATTTGCAAAGTCAAAATTCGCCATAAGTCACACCTGTTACCTTCTTCAGGTGCCTGAGTCATGGATCAGCAGCATCTACCAGACCAAATCACAGCAGCTTATAGCCAAGCTTTGATCCACAACCAAGATCTGACTGCCCAAGATTCAGCTCAGCAGCCCGCCGTTCTCATCATGTCTTCACAGTCCAAATGGGTGACCGGCAGCACTGAAGACATGGTCATAACTGAAAATGGCACCTGTGAAGTTGAGACTATGGTAGCTTTACACTGTCCTGGTGACGGTGGAGATGCTGCTGCCGAAGGCGACCACCTTGCTCTGAGCAACGATGGCATGTCAGAGTTTTCTAACAGTGACCTCTCACTCCCCGAGGTCTGTATTTCCACCAACAGTAACAGCTTTGAGGAGGATATGAACTATGAGGTCCAGCAAGCCTATAGGATATTCACTGGCTTTCTCTTGGACAAGCACAAAGGGATCACCAGCCCATTCCTCCATCCCATCGGCCACCAGGAGGCCCAGCATGGTATTGGAGGAGTCAAGGGCCGGGGTCAATCACAGCTCAGGCAGTCAATGTGCTTGCGGAGAATGGAGGAGAAATTTATCAGCCAGGAATATGACACCATAACAGAATTTGTTGCAGACTTCAGGCTGATGTTGGAGAACTGTTACCGATACCATGGAGTGGACCACTGGATCTCCAAACAGGCTCAAAAGCTGGAAATCATGCTGGAGCAGAAACTTACATTACTATCCAGGTAACAAACAAACAAACAAACAGACATACATGTATTTACGCTATTATACAAATCACATTGCCAGAAAATGGCTGAAACATTACACAACTGCAGTCATGAAGGGCCCAAATGTGTTTGCTATGTTTGCTGGATGGAGCCTCTTAATAGTATTAATTATGACAATCACACTGAAGAGCCTATACAGCAGCAAATTTATATACCACGACAGTCATCATTTTTGGTTAAAATTGTACTTGTTAGATGTTACAAGTCTTTTTAATGTTTTATTTAACCAGAAAAAGACTAATTAAGAATGAGCCAAGACAAGCTGCAGCACAATTTAACAGATTACTGATATACATTTGCAAGAAAAAGTATGTGAACTCTTTGGGATTACTTAGATTTCTGCATAAACTGGTCATAAAATGTTTCACCATATTTCACAGCTGGGATGAGGTTTTGATGTCGGTGTGCTGTGCCTTTTCTTTCCTCCACACATGGCATTGTTTCCAAACAACTCAATTTTGGTTTGCTCTTGCAGTCATCTTTACGGAACGATCACGTCTAGAGAGAGTAACAGTAGTGCTGAACTTTCTCCATTTGTAGACAGTCTGTCTTACTGTGGACGCATGTACATCAAGGCTTTTACAGATACTTTTGAAACCCTTTCCAGCTTCATAAACATCAATATTTCTTATCGTAGGTCTTCTGAGAGCTCTTTTGTGTGAGGCATATTTCACATCAAGCAATGCTTCTTGACAACAGCAAACTCAAAACTGGTGTGTGTTTCTTATAGGGCAGGGCAGCTTTAACCAACACCTTTGGTCTCCTCACATTACTCCAATTAGCTATTGGAGAAGTCATTAGCCTCGGGGTTCACATACTTTTTGTATGCATCAGGAGAAGGCACTTATTTTTATGATGTTGTCATAAGCCAGCATTTGCATGAAAGTGGATTTGGCAACCTTCTTTTTGGCCTTAACAGATTTGCTGGTTCTGAAATAAACACCTAAATACAACTTAAGAAAGCCATGAAGTACAATTCCTAGTTATCTATATTATAATGCACACTCTTGATCACAGAGCCCTGAAAAGCAGTGATACATGGGTGGATTATGAACAGCTGTGTGGCTGTATGATTTTATCTGTACTATAGGGGTATTTCCTGTTTACTTCCAACGATCTTGACAGCTAATATCAAGCAACTTCAGTCATGTTAGCCCATCTGTTTGTTCTTTCCATCTTTCAAACTAGGACACTGCGAGAGAAGACGACTTTGGCAGTGACTTCTAAAGGACGCTTTGGGGCAGAGGAGGAACGGACCACAGGAGGAACTTCCACGAGGAGGAGACTGGCACCTCGTAGCCTTGCTACCATCACTGTCGGTGGGCATGAGTCTGTCATGGTACAGGCCCTACGGCTGGAAGAGCAACAGAGGGCCAAGGAAGAGAAGAGGTGGGAAAGCCTTTGAAAGAGAAATATAAAAAGTTTTTGTGCAAACAAGTAAACAAGGAAATAAACCACATCTCTACTTTGCATTTTTAGGCAACGTGAGCTCGAGAAAAAGGAGGCAGAAGAAATGTCAGCCAAGGAGGTAGAAGAGTGGGAGCAGAGCTTGCTGTTACAGGCCTCCCCCCATACTGTGGACACCCTTTGGGAACTTCCAGCTATTGGACACTTTCTCTGCCTGGCTCAGACTGCCCTTAACCTCCCTGAGATTGTATTTTTTGAGCTGGAGCGTTGTTTGCTGATGCCCCGCTGCAGCCTGCTGCTCTCCAAAATCATGTCTTCCCTATTGTCCCCCCCACAGCGGAGGGCCACGCTGCACCGCCGGCCTGCCCTGGGTTACCGCCGCTGGGAGTCGGAGCTAAGGCAGCGTGTCATGGGCTGGTTTCGAACTGTTGGTTCCTCCCGTGATCAGGCAGGTCGGGCTGAACAGCTGGGACTTTGCCATCAGTTTTTCAGCACTCTGGGGGAAGTGAGTCCTTTGGAGGAGAAACCCTTTCACTTGCTGCCCTTCTACCAGCGAGTGTGGCTACTGAAGGGGTTGTGCGATCATGTGTATGAGACACAGAAGGATGTACAGGATGCTGTGCTGGCCCAGCCCATTCATGAATGTAGGGAGTCTATTTTGGGCTATGACAGCAAAGAGAATGCCTACATACATTTCCCACATTTCTGTGGGGCAGACCTGAGGATCTATTGCCAGAGCCCCAGCACACCCCCGGCATTCCCTTTTCCTTCTGTATGGGTGAAAGGAGTTGAAATAGAGCCAGGGACAGAGGGTGAAGAGTCGGATGGAATGAAGGATGAGGGGGATAAAAACAACACAGGGTGTTATGGAGTCCCCATGGACACAGGAGAGTCTGGTGATTTTGGTAAAAGGAGAACAGAGACATATGGGGATTTCAAAAATGAAAATGAAAATGGAGAGCAGGATAAAAGGTTTAAATCATGGTCACTGATAAAGGAGGAGGTGTCTGAATCAGGGTCCTCTGACGGAGATTCCTGTGACGACTCTAAATTGAACTTAAAGCTACACACAAACTCCTTGTCCCTCGCACACGTTATTCCTACTGGAGGAGGGGGTTTGAAAATGAATCTGAAAGAAGAGACTTCAGTAATGGAGCATCGATCCAAGAGGCCCACAATAAAACAAGAGCATAGCTTCTCTTTGGGTTCAGTACGCACCATTAAGGCAGAAACGCAAGATCCCTGTCTGAATGTAGGGGAGCACAGCTACACAGGCAGGTCTCCTGCTCGCTCAGTGAATCCGCCCTCCCCAACCAAGCCTTTGGGGCTCAAAATGGAGGGAGTAAGTTCCAGTCAAGGACACCAAAGACCTTCCTGTTTGGAATGTTGTAAAAGCGAAACTAGTGATGCTAAAACTGAGGAGCATGAGTGCTGCTGTGGCACATCAGGGCTAGCAACGCAGTTGTCTTCTGAGAGCACTCAAAACTCAAGCGAAGAGAGGATGAATGACAAAATCTGGACTAAGAAAAAAAAGCGGAAGAAAAAGCGAGGGAGGGAACAGCTGCTGAGGGTGAAAGGAGAGCTCAAGCAGCTGCAGCATGTGGACAGGATGAGACTGTCCACAGCTGAGACTGCCAAGTCTGCAGTGCGGAAAGTTGCCACAACAATCAAGAGAAAAGACAAGAAGAAAAAGCATAAAACAGGTAAATAAAAATGCTTAGTGTTGATGTCAGTCTTGTGGTGTTTCTTGACATTACAAAAAGCTCATTTAAATGTGCATTTATAGCTGAATTACATTGTGTTTTTCAGTAACTTGTTATCTGTTATTTCGTTGACAGGAAAAAAGCCTGACTCCTCAAGGAAGGTTAAAGATGAACTTCCAGTTGAGCCATCATTTAAGGTAATCACACTTATATTTACTTTTATCTCATTTCTTGAGCACTGTATTTTCTGTACTCTATTAATTGAGAAACATTTGATAAAAAATTATATTTCAATTATTTTACCTCTCACTCTGTTTCTCCCATGCAGTTGGTATGCACCAGTCTTGAGGAACTGCGAGAGCTGATTAGTAAGACGGAAGATGAACTCGATGACCTAGAGAGCACAAAAAAGAGACTGGTGGGTGACAGTCCTTATTTTGTCAAAATGACTTGCTCATATAGTCTCGAGCCTTCTGCATTTAGTGTGTTTATTTTCTCATGTTTTAATGCTCGTGGCTTGACAAGGTTTTCTTTGGTATGACAGGGCCGGTGGTATTATCGAAGGGAAGCTGTGAAAGACCTCCATAGCACTCTAATCAGACTACTGAATGAGCTTTCACCCTGGGAGCCCAAACTCGTTAAGGCCTACCAAAGGAACAGGTTTGATGTTTAGATGATGATTTGATAAGACGTTAATATATCGTTTTTATCAAATGTTTGTCCTGAAAATAATAGTAGTTAATTTCGTGTAGTTGGACTTATCTTAGCAGTACAAAACAAAAGGACTTTGATTGAACAGCTCTTTTTAATCTGTCATCATTGCTGAAATAGAAATAAATTTTTGCTTAATTAATTCTTCTGTCCCTTTATATCAGGCTTCGTTTGAAGAAGGAGTTTGATGATTTCAAGATGCACCCAGAGTACAATAACTTTGTGCGTGAGGAGTGTATTTCATCGTCATCAGATGATGATGATGATGAAGAGAAGGATTTAGGGAAAGAGGTGTGTTCATTCTCAGGTCATTATGGAAGATCAGAAGAGGAAGACCTGGAGCATATGGTTCCCAGAGGCCTTTGGAGTGGAGGTAAAGTAATTAAACTAGAGTCTAACATTCCCATTTTGTTTGCTGTATTGTAACATTTAAACCGTTTTCCTGTCCTAAAGACAACACTGCAGTTAAAATTCACTGTTAAGAGCTAATTTAACTGTCATAAAGGAATTGAAATGTCGCCACCTGTGTGTTAAACCTTTATAGAGAGTAGAAAAGGTAATTAAGGAATGTGTCTCTAATAGACATTTCTGTTATGTTCTCAGCAAACACCAGGGAGTTTGTGACTGAGTCTGCTGGAGAAAAAGCAGTGACCTGCGTACCTCCAAACCACATGAAACACCGTCTGGCCAACTCAGAGAAAGACGTCAGTCTGCTGCCAAGAGTTCATACTGTCAGCAGTAACATTAATTCCAGCGACTCGAGACTACAATCTAAACCTGAACTGATCCCAACAAACCAATCCAGGGATTCAGTATGGGCAGCAAGGGTGCCAGGTCATACTCCAGTGTCACCCAGATCCCCCATCCTCCACCCCACCAGTGGACTACCTAAGGGCTACACGCCCATCCCCACCCTGCTGGCTAAGAGTGTGGGAAACAAAGTGACCTTAATGAAACGACCTGCTGATTGCCCAGGTGTTTACAGTGTAGATGGACAGCGCAAAGGGCCTTTGAGCTCCATGCCTACCTCTGCAGTGGCAAACACAAGACTTTCAAAAGCACAAAGTTCTCCGTCCACTTCCCAGCAGAATTCGCAACAAACGCAGGTGCAAGGACCAAAGCAGATGAATGCACTTGGGCAGACAGCAACGGCCATCGTGACGGCAGCTCTTCCTAAATCACCACAGGCCAAACCAACCCAGGCAGTACCAAAAAATCCTGTCCAAGTGGTGTACAAGGTACCTGAGGGACTGGGTCACCTTGTCAGGAAAGAAAGCAGCAGCAGCAGCCCAATCAAGATCTCTGTTCATCCTGTCGTGGACCAGAACACTGGGGAGAAGATCATGCAGCAAGTGGTAATTCTGCCTTCTAATCTTCTCATTCACAAAACTGAAGCAAAGACAGCCTCTCACCAACGGCAGGCTAAGAGCAGTCCGGTCGCAGTCTCTAAAGTGGCCAGTCCTTTATGTATGTCCACCGATGTGCCTGGGTTCAGCATTCCTGAAAATAGAATCCCTGTTCAGCAAGTGGCTCCCCTCAAAGATGCCAGAACAGTGAGAACTCCTTCACCTTGTGTTTCCCCTCGCCTGCAACAAGGGTCCCTAAACACAGCAGAAACTAAAGGGGCACAGGTATGTAGTGTCCAAGCTAGCACATCCCAAGGTGTCACACTGAACCCTTCACCCATCACAGCTCATTCCAGTGCAGTTTCTACTGAGCCTGTTAAAACTGCAGACTCTAAACAGGAGCTTAAAACTGTGTGCATCCGTGACTCTCAGTCAATCCTGGTAACAACAAGAGGAGGTAACACAGGCATCGTCAAAGTCCAGACATCCTCAGACCAGAATGCACTTGGGTCTTTCCCTACCAGTCCAGTCATCACTATCTCGCCTCAGTTTAAAGCCTTCCTTGTTTCCAAGACGTCACCCGCATTTTCTACTACTTCTTCTCAGACTTCCTCTTCTACTGTTCCAGCAGTGACAGGCATCTCAGTAGCCCAACCCCAGATGAAGGTACCTTCAGTATTAAAGCCCTCTTCCACTATGTCGAATCCCCTGCTCACTGCGGTGACTGGCAGCGTTGCCGTATCAGGCCCAGGAAGCCAGACGGCAGCCACTCCTACTACTTTAAGTCACGACTCCAATACCTCAGCTAGTTCTACAGTTGCAACACAGATTTCCCAGCTAGCACAGACAGCTGCTGTTGGTTCTCATTTTCAAGCTTCGGTAGTAAAAAACACTGTTGTTGTCCCGTCGCTGAGTAGTTCTGGTGTTCCTCAACTTCTCACGCAAGATTTCATGACCAAAACTGGTGTGAAACGCGCCAGTACAGATGAAAGATCCCAAGTGACTAAATTCATCCTGGTTACTCCACCTTCTTCCTCTGCCTTAGCCAAAGGCTCTCCCTCTCCCACCAAATCAGTCCCCAGTTCCAGAGTCATGTTCATCAGTCAGCCCACGGTGACATCGTCCACCACCTTCATGGGGAGCATTCCAAAGCAGGCGATGGCAACAGGCGCCGGTGGACAGGCGCTGACCACCTCATTATCAAATCAGACTGTGAAGATGGGATTAAGCCCAGGCCAGCCTGTTGGCAGCGTCGGCTCAGAGGTGTTGTCCAAGGCCAAAAACATCACTCTGCCCTCAGGTGGGGATATTTTAGCTGATCTTTTACTGAAATTCTTTTCATCTTTTGGTGTATCTTGTGTGTGATTCGCTTTGCAAACTGGGCACCCTGGGGACATAGTTGATTTATACATACTGACTTTACTGCAGTTGGAAAAATGTAAAACTGATTATTGAATGTTATAGTGATCAACTTGGGCATAAAAGTAAATCAAAAGTGTAATCTTAAATTCTAATTCAATACGCTTATTGTCAAATTCAGCAAATGGTGTGTGTGCACTGAAAACAGTATTTATACACTGCAGTCCAACAACATGTTGAAATATTTTAAAGATAAACTAGTACTTTCAATTTATGCCACATTATACATATATTAATGCAGATGCATTACAATGAAATTAGTTAAATTAGAGAGTTCCAGATTCAGTGGGGAAACTCAGTTGCCAATCAGAGTTGGGTAAATATTAGGGACATAAAAAGGAGGAGAAGAAAGACAATTATAAGGAAGTGAGAAAAATAAGGAAAGCTGAACTCTGATCCAGACCGCAAGGGTCAATGAATAGCAGGATCATTTAAAATGGAGTCAGCCATTCTAATCAAATGCTGTAAATCTGACACATGCTAACTATCTAAATATGTAACTTGAAGAACGGCAAAAGTCTTTTATGAAATGTTAAATATCAGGCTATAGATTTTCAGTCAGAGTCTGTGTTAGACTTTAAGCTCGTATATTAATGAAGTGGGTTTTTTTGGATCTCCTCATCTGTATGATGTAGAGTATGTGTAGCCCAAGCTTATCTTGGTTTAGACTACAGGCGCAGGAATGAAACTAAACAAAGATTGAGTTATAACCACAGAAGACTATCTGTGGCATTTTACCAGATGATGCTTTGTTATGGTAGACAGGTTGTCATCATGCAGTTTAAGTGTTGGTGCAGAACCTTGTTCTTGCATTTAGTTGGCCAAAGAACTCATCCTGAATATAAACAATGTCATAAATGGTTATACTGTAAATACTGCTTCATTATTAGTGTTGAACTTTGAGTAAAATATCTTTCTTGTGTCACCAGGGGTTCAAATCCAGTTGTCGGGGAAGACGACAACTATTGGTCAGACTATTGGTGCCCTGTCACATTCTCCTTCTAAGGGCACACCGGTGTCGGTCGCCAGTCCATTCTGCCCAACAGCCACCACAACTGGACTGGTCCCAGCAACAACTTCGATTACCACCACAGCTTGTTCTCTTCGGCTTTCCTCTCACGGTTCTCTGACCACCAGCTCGCAGCTCCAGAGTATCCCTTCCTTCTCCATGATCTCCCAGACAAGTTGTTCAACATCCACATCTACTGCTGCCGCTCTGCCCGCAGGCAATATAATAAAGAAGGACATTGTAATGCCTGCAAGTATACTGTCTAACAGCTCTCCTGCTCAGGTAACAACAACCATGGAAAGCAGCCCAGCTCAAACTTCCACACCCGCTTTTGACCGTCAGCCTTCATTCATCCAAAGTGGCACTGGTGAGGAGACGACTCCCCTTTTACCTTCCTCTCAACTCCCTCGCAATAAATCCCAAACCCCCCTCTCCTCTGCAACAACCACCTGCAATGCATTCTCCACCTCTGCTACTGGCACAATACAGCAGAGAATAGTCATCAACACTTCTACACCCCTTGCTGCTGGCACACAAATCCTCCTAAACAATGCACGCTTTGTAGTCCCTCCGCAGGGTTTGGGTCCAGGCAGCCATGTCCTTATCATCTCTAGCCCCGCACCACAACAAGTGCCTACTGCCAGTGCTACCAACACTGGAGCATCAGTACCTCCCCAAGGGGCAAGCCATGCCACTGTAGCCCCTCGGGCACCAGTTTTACCCCAACCCTCAGCCAGGCTGCCTGGTGTGCCAGCCATAAGTTCCCCTTTTGTAGCATGCACACCTGCTGTTCGTCCTTCTTTGCTAGCAACCACTCCCAACATTGCACCAGTCAGACTAACAGGAACCCCTAACCTGGGCTCAACTTTGTTACCCAGCAAAACAAATGTAGTGTCGGCTCTTCCTAGATTACCAACCGCACAGGCTGGTAACTTCGCAGTACCACCAGTAGGTACATCCACTCTGGTCTCATCTCCTCCGAGGTTAGGCAGTGTACCAGCCTTAGTTTCCCCAGTGGCAACCAGTGCCCCTCCTCTTGGTTCAGCACTGGCTACAATCAGGTTAGCTACTGGTACACCCACGCAAGCTGAATGTTCATCCACCATCTCGCCTGCAGTAGCATCCTCCTTTCCCAGATTTTCAGGACCTCTATCATCTTTACCCGTAATACCCGGACCATCAGCTGTCGCCCTGCCCAGCCCCGTCATACCAGTTCCTTCACCCCTCTCCTCATCTGCAGCCCCTGTAGTAGCAGACATAGCAGCTTTGCATTGTTCTCTTCCCGCCCAGCATGTGGTCGCAGTGACAACCCTGGGCCCTGGCATACAGCCCCAGCAGACAGCAGTAAGGATTGCAGCACCCTCCAATGCTCAAGCACAGGCTTTAGTGCATACAGGACTTGGCAACACATCAATCAAAAAGCAGGTTCCAGTCCTGCAACCAGTGCTTGCTGGCACCCGGACACAAGTATTGCCAACAGTGGCTGTCCCACCGATTGTAAGCGCAGTGTCGAGGATGCAGACGCTGCCCATTGCTACTGTTCCACCAATTGGAAGCACTGTCAGCACCTTTGAAACGGCACCTGTGGGGACTGCGCCTCCATCCAGCAGCACTGTAATTATCACTCCAGGTCAACCAATCACATCACTGAAGGCAAACAACGCCATCCACCCACCTGCCGTACTGACCAATCAAGCACTTGGAAAGCACTCACTGCAGACCTCAGCATTGGGTCTGCACACCAATATAGCATCCAAGCTGCTCATTAGTCCTGATGGTGCTGTTTTGAGCACTGTTCAGTGCCAGGCCAATCCAGCAGAGCTTACTGCCTGCCCCAAACCTCTGGATGCACTGGTGATTTCTACCAACAGTTCCACTGGAGCACTACAAACACATGATTCCTCTTTACAGCCTTCACAGGCAGACACAAAGTGAACCAATTAAACGAGGCTGTGCTACCTATGTGAGGGGTTCGATACCACTTTTCAGCAGCTTAGTTTTGGCAGGGCTCATATCTGTTGCTTGTAGTAATCCTGAGGTTAGTTAATGAACTCCTTTTTCCAGCTATAGTTTGAATCATCACTTACATTTAGGATGCAGTAGGTTTTACCCTCTGGTTAGAGCATCTTACATGTAAACTCTCTCATTCAAACATAGTGAAGATGTATACTGTGATGGTTTTCTCGAGTGGAAACTACTGAGGTTGCCCTCAGATGAATGTTAAAGACTCTTAACTTTCCTTAATTTACTTCATGGCCAGTATTTACAACTGTTATAGCAAGTCAGTGAGACAGGAGGGTAGATAAATAGATTTCAAGTCAAGCTTTTGCAGTTTAACTTTTCAGTACCATTAGACACAGCTTGAAGAAGTATTAATTGGTTTACTATTCATAATTGCAACTTACTCTACTCTTTCTGTCAGGAAACAATACAACCATCTGCATCCAGACTGTCATGTCCTTTTTTCAGCTGTTAACTGTTTGAAAACTACATTTTACTTTTTAGAAATATAAACTAATAGATGGACTTGTACTACATGTTTGAGCCCATATAAATGTTTTGAAGTCACATTTATTTATTTTTACCATATAGATTTTTCAAAAATATTTACTAGGTACATTTTCATTGAATAACTGTGGACGTTACTGCATGAAAATAAACAATGCGACTGTCCCGAACCAGTGTGTTTGAGCTGCTTCCTTATATGCAGATTTGTGGAATCATTTTAATGTTTAATGAAACAACCTACAGAATATATATTGTGTTTATTCAGTAAATAATTTTACAAAGTCAGAGATACAATATTTTCAACTATTGGTATATTTAGCTACAAAGCATTGGGCACCATGTCGGTTTAGTGACATCAGATTACATATCATTGGGCAGCAAATCAAGTTTAGAGCTTGTTCTCCATTATTTTCCTTTTTTTTTTTTTTTTTTTTAGACGGCTGTCCATCTTCTGGAGAGGTCCTTCAGGGGGAGTAGGGAGGAGGCAGTGGTCCTGAGGAAATCTTTTCATAGGCTGGAGGAGCATTGGGAATCTGGGGGAGAGTGGGACAAATACATCCAAATTATAAGATTGTAATGGGATGTCCATTATTCTTACACAGTACTGAAACCAAATCATGAGTATATCATTACAAGTACAAAATGTACATTTTACACACATGAGATTCAGGATAATTTCTGGAAAGAGTACTAATCTCCTCTTTTCACTTTCCATGCACACGTGAATGAACACACTTTCCTAAAGAATGCAGGATTTTTTGAATCCTACCCCCAGTCTGGTGACATAATAATCTCTCCTTCCGGCGCTCACCGCATGGCCTTCACATGCTTTATGCTGTGCAGAGAACCCAGAGGCTTTGTTCTAAACAAGTGCCCTCTATTTTAAACTTTAAGTTGCACAGACTCTTCCCATTAGTTAATTATATTTGTTGGTGTATTTAATATGATACATTAAAGAGTCAAAGAAAATGTTTTCCCTTTTCACATGCATCCAGTTGTTATGAACACTTGTTTGTACATTAAATATGTTTGACTCAGGCAAAGTGATATAAAAATAAGACCAGTTTAGTCAGTCACAGAGTAACTGCCTGTTCCTCACCACAGATCGGAAGCTGCCAAAGTCAGTGAGAGCCATCTTGTTCTCTGCTGAAGGTCCGGCCTCTGAGTACTGGCCTCCTGTGTAACTTGGTGAACCCGATCTGAGGCTCTGCAGGAAAGAGACAGATGTGCGAGACACAGACATGAAAACAAAGTGATATATTTTGGGAACAGATCTTTAAAACAGCTTGCAAATTGTGAGAAAGCTAATTTATTTTCATATAAATATGCCACATTATGCCAGTTCCCTACCTGCAACAATTAAAGGTTGGAAATAAACTTTGAGCAGAGCATGAATTTTATAGCCTAGCCGCGCTAGACCCATGCTCTGAAGACACAAGGGTCTAGTCTAGGCACGCTCGACAGGGAGGGAGGCGGCTAAAAGGAAGGTTGTCTATCAAATCACTCTGCAGCAATTGGGTAGGTATACAACCAATCAGCACAACGAATAGGCTCCTCGAGCGCCGGAAATCAGAGGATGAGGTAGTTTGGTGAAGCCTTATTTATACAGTCAATGGGTGAAGCTCAAGTATGTTACAGACATATTAACAGAAAGATTATTCAGAGTCGGTGCTAATGGAGCTCAACGACTGTTGTCGTTTTTGTTGTCGACCCTGGCAGAGAATTAAATTTGTTGCCGTGGGTTGTCTAGCGCGGCTAGGCTAGTTGTTGCCGGCTGTTTCTGTCAGAATCGTAGCGCCTCTGTCTCACTTAGTTACGCCCGCCTTCTGACTCTACACTTCATGGTGATTCCTCCGGCCAGTTTTAGGAGCATCCAACCTCGAGCCTTATGGAGAGTAACTGGACCCACCCTGGCAGAGAATTAAATTTGTTGCCGTGGGGTGTCTAGCGCGGCGAGGCTATGAATTTTACACAGACTTGACAAGTTTCAGTACCACAAAAACCCATCACTCTTAAACTGTGCTTAATCACAGTGAAGTGTGATGATCTCACCCTGATTATTCTGTAGCCACTCCTCTTCTTGAAGTACCAGCAGCCCAGGATGAGGAGAGCTCCAAGGATGACCACCAGCAGAGCTATGCCCACTGCCCTGTGATGCACAACACCATTCACACAGAGCCAGAGAGGAAGGCATTAGTTTAAACCTTTATATACAACATTAATTTGGCATATGAGCATCAATATGGCCGAAAATTTCCGTGAAGACTTCAAGCTACTATAGCAGCAGAACTATTTTTCCTATACAGATGCATTTCAACATGGCAACCACGTACTTCTGGTGTCTATGTGTAAATAGAGAATCTCTTTACATGTTTTATAAGTTGAAGCATCTAGAATTTAACTGTAGATTCAGCTGCAGCTCTTGTACAGATTTTTACAGACTGTAGGCATGAAATATATTTTAAAGAACTCTGGAAACAGTTAGTAAAACTGCTAAATAGTGCAATACTGATGCAGAATCTGCACCCAAATGAAAAGAAAAAGTCAAACAATAGGCTGGATAGTGTGACAGTTCGGTGGGTTTCCTGAGCAGAACAAGGACATTTTTGACACGTTTACTTTTCTTTGGCCGCTTAAATTTTAATTATCGTATGAACTTTATCAACAATCAAAAAACTTATTTGAGGGATACATAAAAATACTAATTATACTGCATATAAGTTCTCATAGCAGTCTTTCTTATGTAAGCAAATGTTTGAGAGAGTCAGTGATCTATTTTTTTTTAAAAGACTCTTTTACAGTGTTTGGTTGAATAATCATTATTAATGAGACGTTGTTTCAACCCACTGTGCGTAATGGTCACAGCTTGGTCACGTCCTTAAAAAACTGTCTGGCCCCACCAGTGGAGCCAAAGTCTCAGGGTAGGAGTGGCAACAAGCTTCACTGAAATTCAAAATTTTCCTATAAAACAGACACACATACTCCTCAGCTCTGACAAATCCTCTTCTGCCACTGGCAAAATAAATGTTGAAGTCTCCACGAGGCATCCCGTCTGTGCGATTGCACCTCATCAAGCTGAAAGTCAACAGAAAATCAATTTAGAAACCATCAAATACAATAGAAGAGGCTTTAATTCTTCTGTGTTTTCTGTATAACAGTCATTTTGCAAATTAAATAAAATAATTATCTATGTAACAAGTAATCTTGGACTATCCTATCAGGTGTCAAATCACTGCTGTATTCAACATTAAGCCATTGTCAAAAACAGCACTGTGCATACCTTACATACAGCTTACAAACGGTCAGCAACCAAATGTACAGTTAGTTTAAACAAATCACCCTAAACACCATTTTCTATCTTTTTTAATCATAGAATTATGTTCAAACATTCCTGAATCTTTCTTCCTGGGTAGGAATATGCAGCATTATGTATTTATTTGGCTTATTTATGGATTGGGACTCTCACTGATCAAAGTATCGACCTGATGTCTTTGTACTGAATGATGCTCTCTTGCCAAGTGCAGCATCACTTCAGTCCATTACAAAAGGCTGACCAATGCTTTAAAAGCATGCAAACAGCTTCCATGTAGTCTGTACATTTTTTTGTTGGCAAACAGTGAAAATCTATAGCTCCATGTAATGATTTTGTTAGATCTACACTATGACCTTGAAAAGCAACAGGAGACAAATTGATCCGACAAAATGGCTCTGTTCTACTTGTTAGCAAACACCTGTTGCAACAGCAGTAAATATTAAGTACCATTTGATGCTATAGCAGCCTACAACAGCATCAATTTGTCATTTTCTGCTCACATATTAAAAGGTCAAACTAATTCTTTGTTCAACACAAAATCTTCTAAAGTATGCCTATTATCCCAGGTCTACCTTCGCTAAGAATGATAAAAAGCTATTATCTTACCAAAGTGGATATTTAGACGGCAGAGAAGAGTTCCTCTGGTTGGAAAGCCGTCCTAAAAGAGACTGAGCCTGCAGAGCTCTGTGTTATTTCACTCCTCAAGTATGTTGCCTCAGTCTGGAGGAGAGCAGAGAGGGGCAGAAAACCCCTCATGACCGTCACGGGTTAGGGACTCATGGTTAAACCCATTGAAGCGGAGTAATTACCGTGAAACCCCCCCCGGCCCTGAACGCAACATTATTATCCACTCGTGAAACTATACAGGCGTCAGCTGCTGGCCTTTCAAATGAAAGAGAGAGAGTGTGTGAACAGAGTTGATTGTTATGTACAAATACCCTCTATAGGCTATAACACCTCCAGCCTAGAAAATAATGCAAATTAAAAAAAGACAAAAAAAAACAAACATTTGCAGCACAGTATAAAGTAACTCAATAATATGTTTCTGTTGTAGCTGCTGCAGATGACGTTAGTTTGAACTTTATACCCAGTTTTGTATCCAAGGACTACAGATAAATCTGGGGAGAGGTGAGATGACGCATGGGAAAGGGAAAAAGTTCTGATACACAAATCTATTTCCAGCTTTTGGGCTTTCTCTCTAGTCTTTGATTTTTGGTGATATATTGGATCATTGGAACATTTATTGACATGATACTATGTGAGATGTTTAAAGGGAAAATTCAAGACATCAGAATCCAGGGGTGTCAAACATACGGCCTGCAAGCCAAAACCGACCTTGCACAAGGTCCAATCCGGCCTGTGGAAGACATCAACTTGTACATTTGTATAAAAAAATTCTAGACATTTACAAGTTGTTTTGAGATTGTTCAGTTCCAGATAGATGTGACTCAATGTTTGTTTCTTTACAGTGATCTGTAAGTTTTGATGTGTAAATGATTAACTGAAGCATAATATTGTTGAAATTTTGCATGTTTTTCTTAAGATATTTTAAGTTGTCTATAATATTTCTATTTTTTGCGCTAAAACAAACTGAAGAAATTGTTATTTCTAAGGTATTATTCTATGATTTTACTTTTCCGGCCCACTTGAGATCAAATTGGATCTGTATGTAGTCCCTGAACTAAAATGAGTTTGACACCTCTGCCATGCAGTCTCCAAACCACTGGTTTGATCTTAAACTGTGTTGTATTTTACCAGCTTGTTATATTATCCATTGGGTAAAATATTAATCTTAAAAGTAACTACAGCTGTAGTATCGCAATACTTTTATGACAGTTTCATAAAAAATACTTTAAAATTAGCTTAAGTTATGTGACATAAACAACTTATCAAGCACTAAATCTAGACATAAGTTGAAGCTATTCTCTTGGTAATGTGGGTTTTAAAATCAAGTGGTGGCATGCAATCTTTTCAAATTTCAGAAGCTGCTATGCAAACAAAATATATTTCCAATTTACTGTGCTGTTTCTCATACATGGCTGTTTAAATTTTGCATTCATGACAATTTTGCTTTGTGGTTGTACATAAACATACATTTAAAATTACATAGCAATCCAAGGAGCAATCTGGTAACATTTAAATCTAAAAAAAAGTCACCTCTTAAGAAGATTGAGGATCAGGTTTCTTCCACTGTCCTCATTAAACCTTCAAAGCATTAAATAAGGCAGAGGATTCTGTGTTTTTTACTAATCAATGGAACATAAAAAGACATTTACCCACAAGTGACGTTACCTCAATTATATATTGGTTCTTATTGTTTCTTTTCATCCTTCAAGCCTCAACTGAACTGATGAGCAGCACAGATATTTTACTCAGAGAAGCATAAACAAACAGAAATATACATATACCATGTAACATTGTATTAAACTCTATTCATTCTTTATATCAAAGGTGAACAAGCGTTTGTTGTTGCCACACATGACATCTCCACAACCGAACTGATGCCGTAAAACAGTTAAGTACAATCTGTGGAAGATAAAGGGAAGATCAAGAATGGGGTCACAGGTCAGAAGTCACAAGTCAGGAATGAGTTGCACAAATGCAACACATGGAAATAATGAGGCTGTCAGTGCTGGTTTGTGGAAAGTTGTCGAGCTATTCCTGACAGATATCTGGGGGACAGGAATATGCTACCGGATAAAGCAGATTTCCTAGATAACAAACACTGATGATGTGGCCAGAATCCATCATGCCAATAGGTTGTTCTCGTCTACCTCTTGTCATCTGTGGCATTGTATTATTTGATGTCCTAATGTCCCACCTGACTGGATTAATTCAATGGTTGAACAGCTCAAAAGCTTTTTTGGGATACATTTAACTCATTTGAAACAAATCAACAGAAATAAAATCTTTTACTTTTTCCTCTCAGCCAGAAATCATTGTTTTCATTCAGTGTCACAAACCGAAAGCTTGAAAAGGAGAGACTGGAACAAGAAGGAAGCAGTTTGCATTAGTCTGCATTTTTACTCCACAAGAGGGAGACCAAAACCTGCTTATTAAAATGTTTATGTGTCTCAAGCTGAAGTTTGATTTTTATGTCGGCTTATTAGAAACTGTGAATGAATGCTTTAATAGACGCACACGTAGCTGAACTTCTACACCTCTAATTAGTTTGTAACATGCATAAAAACCTATTAAAGGAGGCCAACTGCTTCAGCTTTGGGCAGGGCATGGTTAAGTTTTCAGTGGGAGGAAGTCAGCTGATTGGGATTGGATGACTGTTCCTGTGTTTGTTGTGATGACAAGTGATGCATCACCTGTCAGTGGGATTTGGATTTTAATAAAAAGTGAACGTCATCTGATCTGGAAAACCTCATCATTTGAATGCTTGTGAGAGAAATGTCTACGGTTAGTGGGAAAGGTTGATGGTTTAAAGCTATAAAGCAGCCTCACAGATGAAAATCAATAAAGGATTTAAGTGTTTTAGTATTTCTATTTTTGAAATCTGCTAAAAAGATGGCAATTGAGGTCACAATAAAGGTGAGGAAGAGGGACACAGAGGTTTTAATGATTCCCCTAGTTAGTATTTTGAAGGTGAGAGATGTGAAGGGGGTAGACTGTCAGTGGATCCCCCTCCTTTCCCTTTCATCCCCCATTGCCCCCTGCCCCCCCCAATAAATGAACTGGTACCCTCAGACAGAGCCTAACCTCCAGTAAAGCCGCTTTACAAGGCTGATCTCCACCATCCAAGCAGACATGATCGCGGTTAGAAAGGAGGAAAAGCACCGGCAGTCCTTGTGTTAGCTGTGCCTCGGAGGAGCTGTTTGAACGGTGGGACGGAGAGGGAGCTAGAGACTCTTCTCCGGCTCCAGCTGCCATCCTACTCCTGCTCCTCCCCCTCCTCCACCTCCTCCTCCTCCTCCTCCTCCTCCACCTCCTCCACCAGAACCACTTCTCTTTCTCATCACATCCAGAGGTAAATAAGATAGATCCAACAGCAACAGCCTCGTTTCCCTTAGCCAGATTGTTTACCTCTCCTGCGCTCGTTCAGACAGCCGCTGGGAACCATTATCGGAACCAGCCGAGGGGGTAATTCTGATTTGTGATGGGGTCTTTTTTTGCTTTGTACCCCCTGCCTCCTTGGCGTCGGGTCGGGGTTACGCTTCCTTAGGCAAGTCCGAGGTCCACTTTGTGAGCTGGAGATGCCTCGGTGAAGGCCAATGCGAGTGTGAGGTTAAAATCCGAGCCGATTCGCGACCTATGTTGCGAAAAAAGAGCGACACGGAGTGAGCTATCCTCGGCTAACTGGCTTTGATGCACTCCTGGTGATGCTAGCTAAGGCAAGTTACAGATAAGGCTATACCTAGCCAGTTAGCATACATTAGCCGCATCTCCAGTTGTTGCTAGCCGGCTAACAGCGAGTTCATTTTAGTCACTTTCCCAGACGTCGTAACGCTGCGTTCCCCCCTAGCAAGCGTCTAAACCGGCAACATAGTAATAACTTAGTCTTAATATAGTCTCAACTGTTGTCAAAACGAGCTAATGTGGCTGTTAAGAGTTCGGACAATCCCGGGAATCTTAACCGACACTGTAACAAAAGAGGAATTTGAGACACAACTGGCTAACAGTAAGAAGGTTTTATAAATTGCCGTTGGGTTTTGTTTGGTGTGTTTGAGCCCAAATGAACGTGAAAACCGAGACGAGTCGTCGTTGTGAGAGGCTAAGGATGCAAGAGACACTAACACGCACAGACAGAATCGTTTCAACTTTTTATCAGTAACCATATCAGGGTTTTGTCATCAGCCGGGTGTACTTGCGTGCACGACCTGCTGTCTTCGTATCGTGTCAGCTCGTATGTATTGATTGCTTGCATGTTTTGCATTTTTGACTCGAGCAGGGTGATATTTCGCTGCTAATGTACGCACTGAAGGTGTGTATTTACAGGGGACAAGAGGCAACCAGGGAACAAGATGGGGTTCTCACCAGAACCCTAAATCAATAACTGATATAGGCATGCCCAGGCTTGTTATAGGGCCTCTATACACTGTCTACGTCAGAGATATGATAATGCCCACTCATGAGCTGACACAGTTTTGGACCCCCATCCCAGAAGGAAGATGCACACTCTGGATCTCAGGATATTTAGGCACTTCTTATTACTAAGCCTAATAGGAACAGCATTGAGGATGAAAGTGAATGTGCTTTGAAAGTGTTTCTTGCCACTTTTTTGTCTTTTGCAGTGCGTTGGAGATGTGACGAAAGGGAAGACATTGGTGATATTGAGCAGCCTGTGCATTCACGTGACCCCTTGACCTCATGTTCAGCATGAATGGTGATATGCCTCATGTTCCCATCACTACTCTTGCTGGAATTGCTAGCCTAACAGACTGTAAGTGCAACTTTATCTCTCCAATGCTTCTTCACACAGCCTAAACACTGACATTCAGGCCAAGATGTCGCTAGACTTAGGATTACTTGATAGCCAGGGCTGAACACTTCGGGGAAAACTCTGATTTTCTGACTGATGTTGTGGTGATTTCATTTGTTATACATTTTTTAAATAATAATTTATGCTTCACTTCAGTATTTAGTGTGCACTAGATTTAAGTGCTACTTAAATACTACAGAAAACATGACCGTCACACATGGAGTGCAGCATGAATTTGTTTGAGATGATGGCTTAAAACCTGCATCAAACCTGCTCCGTAACATAACGTATATTCTTACGTGCTACCTTGGTTGATAATTGCGATTTAAAATCAGTTAATTGTTCAGCTCTTGCCGGTAGTCGTACCAGAAGCTAAATGCTCATAATTGTGATGCTTCTCACTTCACAGGTGAAGTGTCTTACGATTCTGAAGATGGGGCCAGAATTTCAATCTAAAAAAAAATAACAAAACACATATTAAAGTAGTGGAACATTATACATTTCACATAGATATGATTTATTGTATGATTGTTAGACTTGATAGGCATTATTTTTTTGAACAATATACAACATGTTTATCACACTGTTATAGCACTTTTTGGTCACACTTGGCATGTATTCTGAGGTCATCACATTAGTTTCTATTTCATTTTACTTGTAAATGTGGTAGTACAATCAGTAAATATACGGCTGCAAACTGTCAAAAAGTCAGATTACATTATTGACATTTGCTTCTTCACATTTTATATCATTACATTCAAAATGATTTCCTGCTATTTCCACAACTGTTTTATTTTTAAAAAGGATTTCTCCCTATCGTACTCTTCACTCTTATCCTCTAAACCTCACTTGTCTTCCGTATTATCCTTTCAGTGTTAAACCAGCTGCCTTTGCCATCTCCTCTTCCTGCCACCACTGCTAAGAGTCTGCTCTACAATGGAAGGATCTCCGAAGAGGTCAGCAGCCTGCTGGTGTGTCGAGATGAGAATCTGGTGACACAGCTGGCACACAGCCTCAACCAGGTCTCCACTGAACACATGTAAGTTATATTCACTTTTGAATTGGAAACGAGACCATTATTATGACAGTGTGACTGTCAGCAGTGGTAATGGAGTGCATTAAAAAGTGTTGTTTCACTGTAATTGCTTAAAAGTCTCATGTTATGCCTTTTTTCAGCAAATTAATGAAAGTATCACATGTTCCCACAATGTGTCTTTCAATTTTCCTGCTCAAAAAATGCAAAAAATAGCACTGTGGCTATGTAACCCCTGATTTAGGTCCTGTTGTAAAGAGGTGTTTCGGTGTCTGTGAATTTAAATGTAGTTGAGCTGCTGCTGCCGACGTCCCATTTAGGAAGAAAACTCACTTTGCATCCGTAATTGATATTATGCAGCAAAACAGTCGACTGTGCATGTGCAATTGTAATTAGTAGGTTTTATGGTGCAGAGTAACTGCTTGGAAAAGGCTATGAAATGACTGCTGGTTAACATGTAGTCTTAAAGGACTGTGTTTCATTCACTGGCATACTCATGCTGGTACATATCTAAATAAGTACAGCTTTATTAGGTGCTGGGAGAGTGTGAAGTCTCTTGTGTTCACTCCTACAGTCAGTAACAGAAGCTTTTGTGTGCTTTGCTCATAGCAAAGACATATTAGAGTTAGCAGAAGCATCTTTAGTTAGTAAAAAACCTGGCTCACCTTGCTTGCAGCAGGCAGTGAGAACACAGGTGTATGCAAATTTTGCTCTGTCAGCTATTAGTTCCTTAGTTGTTATTTGCTAACTAAACTATATTGCGATTAACTTTTAAAGTTGCGAGGCCATCCATGAGAGGGGTGCTAGAGAAAGGGAAGTAGATACAGAAAATGCAATAAAAATGGATTTTCAGCATATGGGACCTTTAATGTCAAAGATCGGATTACAGTCCCTGCTATACCAGAGAGGTCAGCGTGTGCTTTGGTTTGCCCGAAACATGAATAGCTGCTGTAGACTGTGTTGGAAATGGAAAAGAAATCTTCACTTTTGCCTGTAAAGTGACTGTGGACTGTTCTTCGGTTTGCTTTTCAGAGAGCTGAAGGACAACTTGGGGAACGATGAACCTGAGGGTGACATGCCAATGCTTCTCCAAACTTTGCTGTCCAGGAACCCCAAAATCTTCAGGGACAAAAGTATGCTAACCAAATACAAGGTTTGGGGTGGTAAGAAGGAGGAACTGAGACTTGCTGTAGCCTCTGCAGTTGGGCTTAGTGCATGCTCTTTCCCTGGTTGTACCTTTTGTTTCTGCTGAATTATTCACCTGAGCATTTCCTGGGTCAGATGCACTACTTATGCTTAGTTTCACAACATTAGTGGCTGCCACATTGGAGGGCAGAGCCACTGCAGGAGAAAAAACATGGAGCAAAACTACATTGAATAGACCTTTTACATAACAAACATTTTGGCTTCTATTATCGCAGCATTGCATTGCACTAATTACAGGAACTGAATCACCATTAGTGTTGTTTAGTCTGTCTGTGTTTCTCCTGCTACCACAAGTAAAAGACTATGTTTGCCTTTCAAAGAGAGGACAGGCAGAAAAAGTTTGGAACCACTGACGACAGCTGAAGAATATTGTTTACCCTTGCGTAGTTCAGATGTTTGTTTGATTCTGTTAGGTTACAATTTCAGTTTTTGTTCTGTAAATATAGGGCTAGTCTAGTTATTTAGTTTTATCTCAAGGATAACGGATCAATGCTAACACTAAATACAGATAATTATGTTGTCTAGTCAAGTTTAAAACTGGAAACAGGCAAAAATAATCAGCCCGGCCTAGTGAACAGTAAAAAAATGCATTTGCCAGTGAGAATTGTGGAATACTGTGCTTATGCACTTATAAAGAACTGTGTCCAGTAACTGACGTGTTCTAGGTTTGACTTGGGTCGTGACTAACTCGCTTCTTGCTTCTTCCTTTTTCGACAGAATCTAGATCTTTAACTACTGCTTGTCGTAGACAGTTTTTAAGTTAAACTAGGTTAAAAAATCAGTTTGTAAAAATAACAAAAACCTCAATTTTTTTCACCTATAATGAATGGGATTTAGCCATGCAACGTAATCTACGAGAAGTTTTCACCGGAACTATTCGTAATGAAAATTTTTCACATTTTTCTGCAGATTATTCTGAGTTTTTCTGATTCATTTCTGTTGTATTGGCAGAATAAATCATTGAGATGGATATTTTAAAACTTTAGGTACTTAAACAACTTGATTCACTTGGGTGATTTAAATGTGCTGGTGTGAGTGTTTTAAAATCTGCTCATCTACTGGGATTTTCAAGAACAACCATGTCTAGAGTTTGTGAGAATGGTCAGATGATTAGGAACATCCACTGAGTGACAATACCTTGTGGATGACAGAGGTCAGAGAGGATTGGCCAGTTTGGTTAAAATGGAAGAAAAGGCACCAGTAATTTAAATACCCACTTGTTACAGCCAAGACAAGCATCTCTGAATGCACAACTTGTCGAGCCTGGAAACAGATGGACTACAACAGAAACTTGAATGCTCAGGAGCATGGATCCATCATGACTTGTATCAATCCATCCTGGTGGTGGCGGCAGTGTGGGGGGTATTTTCTGAGAACACTTGGGCCCTTTAATGCAAATTCAGCTCCACTTTAACAGCCTAACTGAGTAACTGTATTTGTCCCCTTATGACCACAGTGTGACCACTCTCTAAAGAATGCTTTTAGCAGGATAGCTGGCCATGAAACAAAGCTAATACCATCTGAGATTAAACACAATAAACTCAAATGACCCCCACAGTCACTAGACATGGTGGGATGGGAGAATCTCATTACAAAGCTGAGAATGTGCAGCGACTGTGTGATGCTATCATACCGATGTGGACCAAAATCTCTTTAGCACCCTGTTGATTCAATGCCATGAAGATTTCAGGAGGTTCTGAAGGCAAAATGGGGTCCAACGTAGTACGAGCAGAGTGTACTGAATAAACCGGCTATGAGCGTATAGTATCCATACTAATTTGCATACTTTTCATCATCATTCTTTGTGCCATAGAGGAAAAATGAAATACAAGCTTTATGCGCTTTGGACACTGCAAAGCAAGAAGTACTTGCAACTGTAAAATGGGCAGAATACACCACAAGTATTTGTGGTAGCTGCCGCATTCAACTTGTGAACATATCTTACCAGTCAGTCTTCTATTAATAGTGATACATGAGCCGAATGAAACCATAAATGAAGCAAGTTACTTTATCATTGTTTGTGCCACTTTAACCAGCAGTAGGAACTTAGTGCTTCTGATCCAGTGAGTGGCGCCTTTAAAGATGTGCTCAGTTTGTAATCGCCTCCTGAAAGAATGTACTTAACTTTGCACCTCAGTAAACTCCTTCTTTACCACCTTGAATCTCATACAGTTTTTGGGATTTTTTTATTTTCGGAAAGTATGCCAGATTGAACTATGAGTGCAGTAACAGATGTTTGGGCATTTTGAACAACCTCATAATTTAATGTGATCATCCCATTATTTGTTTTAGGTGCACCTTATGTACTGATCAGTGAATTTGGCATTGTAAGGATGCAAATATGTGACATTCCTATGCTGGTTTAAATTAGTATCAGTTGCTATTGATTACATGGGTTTGGTCCTTGTTTGCATATCCTTTAGTGTTTGCTTTTTGTCTCCATCTCTTAGGTGTAATGCAGCAGCCAATGATGCAGCAGTATAAGATGTCTCAAAATCAGGTCCATGGGAGTCCAGCATCAAACTATCAGCAAACCACTGTCCCTCAAAGCCCCTCCGGGTAAAGCCGTGCCACCTTACTGTCAGATAATACAATAGCAGCTGGATCTGTACTTGTACTTAGACTACTTCTTCCTCTTTCACAGATGCTTTACATCCCCACAGTCCGGATCAGGTTCTCGGTTCGTACCCCAGCAGAACAGTCCTATACCTAGTCCATACACTCCTCAGAGTCCTGCAGACTACATGCAGTACAATCCACCTAGTTATTCTCAGCACCAGCAGAGTCAACAAGGTGAGTACAAAGTCTAGTCAAGAGAGGAATGCCATTAGCTTGTCACACATCTGTAAGGAATGACGGCAGACTGCGGTCTTTGGATATTTACGTTTTTAAAGTGTTCAGTTGTGTAGTGAGTACAGTACATGGTTTAGAATGCAGAACACTAGCTTCGTGCTAACCATGATCTAAGACCTTTGAATTATTCCCTACTTTTTAATAATCTCACAACACTCACACAGTGATTCAGGTACACTGAGCTGGTTGGAAGGAAACTGCTACAAGTCAATGAGCTGACATTATCTTACTGTAGCACGGCAAAACTACAGCTCTCTGTTAAAAGGTGATAAAAAGTATAACTAGCAGATGTGAGGCATTTCCCATTACAAGAAAATTAACAACATATTTCTTTTTGTTCTCTGTTTTAGTTGCTGGTAGTGTGAGAAATATCCATGACAACAAAGTCTCGGGACAACTATCGAGTAATTCATCCAATCACGAAGGGAGATTAGGCACAGATGAGGACTACATGAACGTGGCTCACAGACTGGAAAATGAGGTAATGCAGAGAATCGAAATATCTTGACCTGGACCTCAGCAGACACAATGCAATACAATACAATAACTTTATTAATCCCTGAAGGGAAATTCAATGGCTGCACAGTGCTTTCGCCTTGCAGCAAGAAGATCCCCGGTCCCCTGCCTGGGATCTTTCTGCATGGAGTTTGCATGTTCTCCTTGTGCATGCGTGGGTTTTCTCCGAGCACTCCAGCTTCCTCCCACAGTCCAAAAATATGCTGAGGTTAATTGGTTATTCTAAATTGCCCGTAGGTGTGAATGTGAGTGTGATTGTCTGTCTGTATATGTAGCCCTGAGACAGACTGGCGACCTGTCCAGGGTGTCCCCTGCCTTCGCCTGAGTCAGCTGGGATAGACTCCAGCACCCCCCCGCGACCCTAGTGAGAATAAAGCGGTGTATAGAGGATGGATGGATGGGAAATTCAATTGTCTGGGTTCTCATCTGTTTACTTCAGAATTAAATAGTCTAATTGCTGATGGTAAGAAAGATCAGCAATTAGACTAATAAGAAGTATAATACTTAGTATTATATTTATATTATTATTATAAGTACTAATAATAAGACACTGACTGTACATCAAAAAGTAAAAGATAAATGCCTCATGTTCCAACAGGAGAACGACTCCTCTACGAAGGCTGCTGCATTTTCAGTTAAATCACCGCAATCTGCGTGTTCCCCTGCTGCAAGTGAAGAGACGAGAAAAAGTATGCTGCCTTAGCAACAAGTTAATCCTTCTCCATTTTGTGGAATCAAAAATAATATAGAGTTTATGCTTTGCCAAGATTTTATCCACTGGTAGTCAATTTTCCTCTAACATTTTTTTTGCTTCAGCAGGGTCCAGACCTCCTCTCATCATGCACTCTCCTCCACCTGATGTGCAGCGAGGCGCAGCGCCTGACCTCCTCCTCACATCGGCCGACCGCAAAAAGAGGCTGAAGGAGAGGAGTAAAGAAGAAAATGAGCAGATGGACAAAAATGCCTTGTATGACATAGTGAGCTCTCCATCGAAAGACTCTTCCAGGCTGACTTTAAAACTGTCGCGAGTGAAGATTCCAGACATGGATCAGCCTGAAGAACTTCCCCTTAGGGCACATATGGAGTCAGACCACGAAAAGGTTATAGTGAATAATAACAATCAGTTCTCAAGGACTTCCCAGGACATTTCACACAAGTTGGGGGCAGAAGAGCAGGCAAACTGTCAACAGGCTGTGGTGCGTCCAAACACCAAGGAGACTGGAGTCGTCAGTGCAGTTGTTTTCGACGATGCCGAGATAGACGCAATAGCAGAAATTGAAAGAATTGAACGCGAGTCAGCCAGTGAGAGAGAACGATGGTCGAAAGAAGTCCAGGATAAAGGTGAATTTCTGTGTGTCTATGCTTGCCCTCTGCTTTCTTGCATTTTTGCATGCCGTGAGGTTGTTTGTGCTTGTAAAGAGGCTAAGCTGCAGTATTCTTTATTTCAGACAAACCACTGAAGAAACGGAAGCAAGACTCGTATCCTCAGGAACCCGGAGCAGAAGCAAGCGAGGGGCCGACTGTGCATGGAGGCGGCGGTATCAGCAAGCTGACACCCAAGAAGACGAATGCTGCAAGTAATGGTGCCAGTCGGCCTGCTCTGATGGTCAGTATTGATCTGCAACAGGCTGGCAGAGTAATCGGACAGCCTGTGGTGGTCTTGGAATCGCCGCAGATGTGTGAGGATCACCTTCGTCGCCTGAAGTCAAACACTGATGGAAAGGTCAATAAAGTTGTAGATAGCAGACCTGGGATCATCAAACAGCACACTGACACTCCTCAGAAATCTGGCTCAGATGGGCAGCTAGAAACTCATAAGCAGAAACAGGAAAGCCGGCGTGAATCAAAACACAGACATGACAACAAAAGTGACGGAGGAAAGGGAGACTCAGACGACAGACGGCCAGACACACCACGGCAGAAACATGACAAACATTCGGACTCACGCCACAAAGAGGAAAAGAACCACAACAGCCACCGATCCCATGTCAGCAGACCTGAAACTCCAAAAAACATGAGCAAGGCGGAGCGCAACTCCAGACATGGAGAAGAGAAAGGCAGGGATAAAGAAAGGGAGAAGGACAGAGACAGACAAAAGGACAAAGAGCGAGACAGGGAGAAAGAACGAGACAGGGAGAAAGAGCGAGACAAGGACAAAGAACGGGACAGGGATAAAGACAAACACAAAGACTTAGATAGAGAAAAAGACAGAGACAGAGAAAAGAATAGAGACAAAGAAAGAGACAAAGACAGAGAAAGAGACAAAGACAGAGAAAGAGACAAAGACAGAGAAAGAGACAGAGAAAGAGACAAAGACAGAGAAAGAGACAAAGACAGAGAAAGAGACAGAGACAGAGACAAAGACAGAGAAAGAGACAGAGACAAAGACAGAGAAAGAGACAAAGACAGAGAAAGAGACAAAGACAGAGAAAGAGACAAAGACAGAGAAAGAGACAGAGAAAGAGACAAAGACAGAGAAAGAGACAAAGACAGAGAAAGAGACAGAGACAAAGACAGAGAAAGAGACAGAGACAAAGACAGAGAAAGAGACAAAGACAGAGAAAGAGACAAAGACAGAGAAAAAGACAGAGACAAAGAAAGAGACAGGGACAAGAAACACAAGACGTCAAAAGAAAACTGCGCCAAAACCTCACCTGACCATCAAACGAAACCTGACATCTCTAGACCGAAGCAAGATGGAAGCAGAAAATCAGCAGATCTCAATGGTCGACAGAGGACAGGCAGTTCCGGCGTTCAAACTCCCCAAAATAAGGAGCAAAGGGCAAGCGGGGATGGCAACGTTAGCTGCCAAACTGGAAACAAACGGCAGCCTTCGGAGACAAAACCTAGCGAGTTCCCCTCTTACCTGCTGGGTGGCAAGTCAGGAAGTCTGAAGAACTTTGTGATTCCTAAATTGAAACGAGATGGAAAAGAACCCCAACTCGGAAGTAAAATGGTCGAGGGCTGGAGCGAACCGCGAGTAAGGCTGGAGAGAGTGTCGTTGGTAGAGAACCTAAACAAAGGCGCTAAACCTGTCGTTGTGGTTAAGAAACTCAGTGTTGATGAGGTCAGAAGGATGATTAAAGAAAGCAAGAATGCACACAGCTCCAAATCCAGGAACTGGTCCTCATTGGATAGATCAGGAAGAGGTAGGATTCTTCTTATTGGTTTAAGTTTTTGAAAGCGGTAATACTGCATGCTGCTTTTTTGTGCTTTTGACTCTCCTTGTTCAGTACTGACCTACATATAGTGCTGGATGTATGCATGTAATCTCTTTTGTCTTTTTAAAAAATGTATTTTAAACTGTACAGGATGGATATGTACAATTTTATTTATAACTGTAGTCTCTCTAATGATTGTTATCAGTGTCATTAATCCAGAACAATAGCACAGGAATAATGACTTGATTCTTCTTTTGAAGTGTAGTTTAGTCTTTGCTCAAAGATCCCTCACCTCTTATTCTTACAGAGTCTTCTTTTTGTGAGAGGACAAACAAGCGAAGGCACAGTTTGATTAGTAAGAAATCCAAATATGCTGAGCTGGATTCCTCAGAAGATGACAACAGTGATAGCAACTCTGAGAGTGAGTATTAAGCCTTATGAATTTACACTGTTTCTACATTTACAGTGATCTGTCAAAAGTGCTACACTGTCTCCACTTTTGACAGAAATGTCGTTTAACCAAGAAGCAAAAAATATTATCAGTCAAAAATTTTAAAATGCCTCATTTTTTTCCTGTTTTTTTATTGAATTTCGAGTAGTTCAAGCCCAATAAATAGCTTAAAATGGTACAAAGGTAAGTTATGAACTGCCATAGGTTAAAAAAAAAAACGATAAGGTTACCCAAAACTGAAAAATGATGTACATTTCAGAATTGTTCAAAAATACCTTTTTCGGGGAGTAAGAAAGGGGTTAGCTACTTACAGCTGTTCTGCAGCAGTGGAGGTTGATCAAGCTTTGAAAGTTGGTGCTACCAAATCCCACAGGTGTTCCAACTTTTCCTGATTACCTACAACCCCCTCTGTCTGCATAAAAGTGGTGTTGGAACACACCGTAGCACCATACCCTCGAGCACATTATTTGAACAGTATTTTAATGCAGAAAGTAGTGTGTTCCTGTAGAAATGGCGAGGAAAAGAGACAATAGAAGAGACACAGACCATCAGAACACTTAAAAATGTAGGTCTTTCCTTCAGAGAAATTGTGAAGAACCCTGATCCAAAATGGCTACCACAGCATTCTGCAGCAGCATGCAGTACCCTCTGCTAGTTGGTCAGGGGTTCATCATACAGCAAGATAATGACCCAAAACTTAAGTCCAAGCTATGCTAGAACTACCTTAGAAATTTCTTTTTCAACTTCATTTGTTTATTTTTTGTTCTAAGCTTTCATTTCAGAGTACAATGAGACTTTAATATGCATAATTTCCAATTAAAAAGTCGAAAAAATTGTGTTGTTCTAAAACCTTTGAATGGTAGTGTACATATTATGTATGTATTATTAAAGCAATAATTTGTGATTAAAATTAATTACCCACTGCTCTGTCATCGTTTCAGCTGCAAGGAAAAGGTACAAGAAAGAGCACGACAAGACATGGAAGTACGAGGAGAAGAGAGGTTCTGGAGACCACAGACGAAATGGTGGACGGGGGTCTGGTAGTCGTCATCACCAATACGGAGAAGAAGATTCAGATGAAGACTCTCCCCCACCGAGTTTGAGTGACGGTGTGACTTGTTTGCATAGCTCAGGGGTTGACCGATGTGGTATTTTTAGGGCTGATATCGAGGCCGATATTTAAAACTGATATACTGGGCTTTGCAAAAGTTCTGTTACACTCGGTTTCATGATCTTTAGAGACGTTTACATGTCGGAGTGAAAAATTCCATTCAATAAACTGAAAGTTCTACCTTATAGGCAGGTGTCCTTAATACAATTTTTTTCTCTGGTGAAGTTGTATCAAGATGGAAGTCAAAAGAGTTGAGATATCTGCTCTCCTTTGTGCTGAACATCAGCCGGATGATCGTCCACAGAGTCGCGGAGAGGCTAAAGAATGGTGAAGATCTTTCAGGTCTTCACCATTCTTGATAGATCACTGAAAGATCTTCACCATTCTTGAGCCTCTCCGCGACTCTGTGGACGGTCATCCGGCTGATGTTCAGCTGCTTGGCTCTGTCAGACTTGTTGTGGCCAGCATGAAGGAGAGCAGATATCTCAACTCTTTTGACTTCCATCTTGATACAACTTCACCGGAGAAAAAAATTGTATTAAGGACACCTGCCTATAAGGTAGAACTTTCAGTTTATTTTCAGCTGAAATGAAAATTGAAAATCTTTGGAGTCAAAGTTAGGAATATCACAAATTTCAACACAAAACTTTGTTGAAAGACTTGTGATTATTTGTGTTTCACGTATATTTATGTATTTATTATTGACTGTTAATTGCTGCTGTCAATGATTTGGTCAATGTTGTGATGGTCTTTTGTTTTTCGTTCAGTTGCCAAAAGAATGAAGAAAAAGGAGAAACAGAAAAACAGGAAAGCGTACGAATCCAAGCTGACACCGGAGGGTATTGATTTGCCACTTGGAATTCCACTCTATTGCTATTGGACTTCATTATAACATGAAAAACCTACATATTTGTATTATTCATTTTTTTTCTATTTCTTTGACAGAAATGATGGATTCTTCCGCATTTAAGAGATTTGCATCCAGTGTAGACAGCATTCTTGAGACCCTGGAGGACGTGGACCTCACTGCTGCAGGTAGACATAAAGTGCTGCACATATACCAAACGCAATGAAATTTGTTGAATTGAAAAACATTATAATTCTGTCCGTCATACAGATGATGATGAGATACCTCAAGAGATCCTACTCGGAAAGCAGCAGTTGAGTGAACTCGGCAGCAATTCTGCCAAGCTTAAAGCTATGGGCATCTTTAACAAGGTAAAAAGAGCATATTTTTGTGTTGTCATATATTTTCAGTCGGTATGACAGCTGCTTTTAGCTGTTGTTAAGGCCATCAATTCATAGCGGCAGTGTGGTAATGTATCCTTTTTTTGGTCTGCAGTTTTCATCCAGTAAACTGGTGAAGATTTTGAATATCCTGGAGAAGAACATTCAGGACAGCGTCAAACTTTCCACAATGATGAATCATGTAAGTTGTCAGCCTGATATTACTCCTGGTACGTGAATCCTTCCTTCCTTCCTTCCTTCCTTCCTTCCTTCCTTCCTTCCTTCCTTCCTTCCTTCCTTCCTTCCTTCCTTCCTTCCGTCCTTCCTTCCTTCCTTCCGTCAGCAACATTACTCAAAAACGGACAATCGGATTAGGATAAAATTTTCAGGGAAGGTCAGAAATGACAGAAGGACCAAGCGATTAGATTTTGGCAGTAATGTGACTTACAGTCTGGATCCATGGTTTTGTTAAGGATTTCCCAATGAGATAGAGGCGTGGCGTCACAGTGACTATGACAAGTGAACCTTACCTCAGCTGCCTGCTGAGAATCACACGATTGTGATCCTACTACAGATCCACCGCTGCGGTCTTATGAGAAATGATACAAGGAGCAATTTATTAAATTGTGGGGGTGTTTCCGAGTCCCATCTATTCCCACCACCTGCTACATATTTAGATCAGACAATTCGGTATCTGTACATAATGCACACATGCATAACACACCTGTGTTCAGTGCAAGGTCATAGAATGAACAGGCTTGGTGCAGTACTGCGCTCTCTGAGTGCTTTTCTTGTTAATTAAGTTGAAAAGGTAAAAGACAATTTCTTGAAATATTGTTTTTATTCTAATTTCTAGGATAATGATTCCATGGATGAGGAGCGGTTGTGGCGTGACCTCATCATGGAGCGGGTGACAAAGTCTGCTGATGCCTGTTTGACTGCGCTCAATATAATGACGTCTCCACACATGCCTAAAGCAGTTTACATCGAGGATGTGATTGAGAGGGTGCTGCAGTACACCAAATTCCATCTGCAAAACTCCTTGTACCCTCAGTATGACCCTGTCTACAGAATGGGTCCCCATGGAGGTCAGCCGCAGTTTGATTCTGTCTTTTTAAGATGTTTCACAAATATTGCAACAATCTTGGCTTATTTGCTGAAGTTGATGCACCTTTTACTTTTTGAAATAAGTAACAGTTGTCATATTTCCTGATGTGCGCGATCGTAGTTGAATTGAAAATTTCTGCCAAACATCTGACAAGTTCAAACACATTGCTTCTGCAGTTTAAAGTGGTTTTGTATACACTCTTATCTTCCTCACCCAGGTGGCATGCATACTTCAAAGTCCAAGAGAGCAAAGTGTTCCACCCACAAACAGAAGGTGGTAGTCATGCTCTACAACAAAGTATGCGATATTATCAGCAACATCTCAGAGCTCCTTGAGATCCAGCTGCTCACTGACACCACAATTCTTCAGGTGCGATGCAGTGTTTGGGCTGATATCATTCAAATTCATGACCTCGTGTCACTGTTGAGCTGTCGTCAAGTCTGACTGCTCTTGTGTTCACTTTGTAGGTGTCCACTCTTGGCATTACACCATTTTTCGTGGAGAATGTCAGTGAACTGCAATTGTGTGCCATCACACTGGTGACAGCAGTAAGTCGGCCATTGGATGCTATTTGAGTGTTGCTTTAATTGCTTTTGAAATTGATTCAGAGTGGTTTTTTTGATGTTCTACTCCTACACGATGTCTCTACTTGTGTATTTTGATTTAATGCTTTGCACTTTTCCTTTCCTTAGGTGTTCTCTCGTTACGAGAAGCACAGGCAGCTCATTCTTGAAGAGATTTTCACCTCTCTGGCTAGACTGCCTACTAGTAAACGCAGCCTCAGGAACTTTAGGTAACCACTGCTTGTGTAAATATTTTCTCAGTGAAATGATAAAAAACAGGAATTGATTATTGAAGCCCCCTGTGCTTCTCAGTAAATCTAAGAATACTAATGCTTCAAACTCCCTCAGGCTAAACAGCAGTGATTCGGATGGAGAGCCCCTGTATATCCAGATGGTCACAGCTCTGGTTCTTCAGCTCATCCAGTGTGTGGTTCACCTTCCCTCTGACAGAGATACGGAGGAAGAACATAATAAGAAGGTAACCACCAAAGACTTAAATTGTATTTCCCAGAAAATAATGTTTGATTCAGAAGTTGTTTTCATATTAGGTGCTATTTTCTAGGTGGATAAAGATGTCCTTATTACAAACTCTTATGAAACTGCCATGAGGACGGCTCAGAACTTCCTCTCAGTGTTTCTCAAAAAGTAAGTCATTATTTCTGCACTCACCAAACAACAAGACACAGCACTTCTTGTTAACGTCATATTCTGTAGCTCTTTTGCCTTTTTCTGTAAACTGTGACTCTGAGCATCCTTTAACAGTATATCTGCTCCTGCTCTGGAATAGGCTGTAATGTTACCTTGTTCAGTGTTCAAAAATGCATCTTATTAAAAGACTGTTGTATGTTTCAGGTGTGGCAGTAAACAGGGAGAGGAGGACTACAGGCCTCTGTTTGAGAACTTTGTTCATGACCTGCTGTCTACAGTCAACAAGCCTGAGTGGCCTGCAGCTGAACTGCTGCTCAGTTTACTGGGTCGGCTGCTGGTGAGCAGCATCATTCACCCCAAAGGCATCATCACAAAAAAGCACTGATGTTTGTTTTCATTCTGACTTTTGTTTTCCGTGTCTTGCATCCCAGGTGCACCAGTTCAGTAACAAGCAGACAGAAATGGCGCTCAGAGTGGCGTCGCTGGACTACCTTGGCACTGTTGCTTCTCGCCTGCGTAAAGATGCTGTCACCAGCAAGATGGACCAAAAGGCTATTGACCGCATCCTAAGAGAGGTAGACTGGATAATTACAGAATCAATTTAACAGACGTACACTAACAGAGGTGTTGAAGTGCTTTTGAGATGCTTGTGGTCTGTTTGTCTCCTTCCAGATCCAAGGCAGTGATGAAACACAACAACTCCAGAAAGCTTTGTTAGACTTCTTAGATGAGAACATTGAGACAGATCCAGCTTTAGTGGTGAGTGTTCAGTTTTCATAAGCTAGAATTATGGACACATTTATAATTCCTGATAAACTCCACTTATTCGTACTACTTCAACCATTTAAATGGTTTGCTATGGGGATACTTTTGGCAGAAACTGTCTCTATACAGGATTCCTTGCTTTGAAAATGGTTTTATCTGTTTTTTTTATGTCTTATAATGTTAAAAAATTGTTTCAACAAATATGTATACATTTGTTTTCTCCAGTTTGCCAGGAAGTTTTACATCGCCCAGTGGTACAGGGACACTACAAGCGAGGCAGAAAAAGCAATGAAGTCCCAAAATGAGATCGATGAGGACGTGAAAGGTCGACATCATTCCAACGATGTTGATTCAACTGGGGAGATTATGCAGAAGGCCGAGGCAAGAAAGAAATTCCTCCGCAAGGCTATCAAGGCTTCACCATCTCATTTCAGTTCTCTGAGGTAAATCCTGCTTCACTCTGGATCGCTGTACTACTTTGCTGTGCTGTTTGATTTGTTCTCCCATCCTCATATCAAACCGCCCTCTTTTCTTCCAGGATGAACTCTGACACAGTGGACTATGAGGACTCCTGTCTGATTGTCAGATATCTGGCCTCTATGAGGCCATTTGCACAGAGCTTTGATATTTATTTGTCACAGGTAAAAGGATTAATTAAACATAAGCATGAGTGAGGTCTCACACTGAGCCAGCTGTAACTAATTTACTCTTTGTGTTTTTAATGTAGATTCTGAGAGTGCTGGGTGAGAGCGCCATTGCAGTCAGAACTAAAGCCATGAAGTGTCTGTCTGAGGTGGTGGCTGTGGATCCAAGTATTCTGGCAAGGGTAAGAACTTCTTTATTTGCTCCTGGATACACCCTGTCTGCACAGAAGGTGTTTCTGCTGTGTTTTTTCAGGTGTTAGTCTCATGTGTCTTGGATAGGACAGTTACTCCTATTTTAGTCAGTCCACCTGTCTACACAGGCAGTGTAAGGTGTGCATTTCAATGAACCTATGTACCCATAAACACAGCTTGAAGCATATATTTTCAAGCTTCAGGTCAATTGTCCTTCATTTTAGGCATTGAACAGTATTGTGTACTGGGCTCTGAGCGCATCCAAGATGCGGGTTAGTGCATAAATGCCTGTTGTGTAATAGACAGTGAGCACTGGAGCTGCTAATGCTGCTTTGCTAACATGCTGGTTCCGCTACAGCTACGTCAGGCTTTAGGCCGCTACATTGACACCTGAAAGACTGTGGGTTTTTTGTTTATTTTGTTATTTTTGTTTATTTTTTGTGCTTGACTAATCTCCCATATTTGTTTCTCAGTTGGATATGCAGCGTGGGGTTCATGGTCGCCTCATGGACAACTCCACCAGTGTACGAGAGGCCGCTGTGGAGCTTCTCGGTCGTTTCGTGCTGAGTCGACCCGAGCTCATTGAGCAGTACTATGACATGCTAATTGAAAGGATATTGGTAAATTCTTAAGCTTTCCTCGTTACCTTCTGAATGCATGAGTGTGAAGGTTTGCATCATACACTCAAGTAATATTTTGAGCTGGTTTGGTCACAATGTGTGCTGCACTATGGACCTGGTTAAAAGCCTGTCATGGGTCAGACTGAAGTGTAACTTTGTCCTTGACTTTGGCAACCTGTGACTAAAAAGTTCATTTCAAGTGCAAAAGTTCAGCTCAGGTTAAATCATCTTTTTCCCACACTGCCACCTAAAGACCAAATGAAAAAGTGCAGCAGTTTGGCAGTTGATAATGTATTTCAAAATGCCATGACAGTGCAGCTATGTATTTGAGAAACATATTTCCTTTATCACTTTACCTTGCCCTTTTTGTTTGTCCTTCATCAGTGTGTTTATTTTGCATTTTCATATTTCCACTGGATATTTTACAATTTAGATCAATTTAGTACAAACAAAATCACTTTATATTCATGTCCTAATGAGTATCCCTTTGTCTTTACACAGGACACGGGCATCAGTGTGAGAAAAAGGGTCATCAAGATCTTGAGAGACATTTGTCTGGAGCAGCCAGACTTCCACAAGATCACTGAGATGTGCGTCAAGATGATCCGGAGGGTCAACGATGAAGAAGGGATCAAGGTTTGTGTTATTTTTATGTGAATGCCTTTTACAAGTGGCTGTTTTGTCATTTTTGATATATGTTTTTAAGACCTCCACATCTTTTCCATGCAGAAACTGGTGAATGAGACATTCCAGAAACTCTGGTTCTCCCCGACGCCGAGCCATGACAAAAATGCCATGACCAGAAAGATCCTGAATATCACAGACGTGGTGTGTACTTCAAAGACTTGAGACGAGAAATCCTGTGCCATTGATCAAAAAGGCCACATTTTGTTTTATGACATAATCTTACTTGTTTCTATTTAATCCCAGGTGTTGGCGTGTAAAGACTCAGGCTATGACTGGTTTGAGCAGCTTCTTCAGAATGTAAGTTGTTCAACTTGTTTTTGATGTTTGGACAGCTGTTTGTGCACTTCTTTTGTCTAGAATTTCATTTAACTGGGCTTCACAGTGGAGTAGTGGTTAGCACTTTCGCTTTGCAGCAATGAGATGCCTGGTTCAAATCCCGGGGTGGGCCTGGGATCTTTCTGCATGCGTGGGTTTTCTCCGGGTACTCCGGCTTCCTCCCACAGTCCAAAAATATGCTGAGGTTAATTGGTTACTCTAAATTGTCCGTAGGTGTGAATGTGAGTGTGATTGTTTGACTGTATATGTATACGCCCAAGTCAGCTGAGATAGGCTCCAGCACCCCCTGCGACCCTAGTGAGGATGAAGCGGTGTATAGAGAATGGATGGGTGGATGGATGGGTGGACCAGTGGTTAGTACTATTGTTGCCTGTTCGCATCCTGGTCTAGGCCTGGGATCTTGCTGCATGGAGTTTGCATGCGTGGGTTTTCTCCGGGTTCTCTGGCTTCCTCCCACAGTCCAAAAACACACTGAGGTTAATTGATGATTCTAGATTGTCAGTAGGTGTGAATGAGAGTGTTCTTGTGTGTCTGTATGTAGCCCTTTTATAGACTGGTGACCTGTCCAGGGTGTCCCCTACCTTCACCCTAAGTCAGCTGGGATAGACTCCAGCCACCCTCATGAGGATTAAATGGTGTATAGATAATGAATGGATGGATTGATCTCATTAAACTCCCATATGATTCTGATTTTTTTTTTAGCTGTTGAAGTCAGAAGAAAATGCTTCATACAAGCCTACCAAGAAGGCCTGTGTTCAGCTGGTGGACAATCTCGTGGAACATATACTAAAGTATGAAGAGTCTCTTGCAGGTAAAGAAGCTTATCTGTATTTTTACTTACAGAAGTTTTGTCGTACTATTGTTGCATTAAATGCTGCACCAATGTTTTCTGTCTTTGTGTCTCAGACTGTGAGGACAAAGGGGTCAGCTCAGGTCGTCTGGTTGCCTGCATCACCACTCTCTACCTGTTCAGTAAAATCAGAGCACAGTTGATGGTCAAACATGCCATGACTATGCAGCCCTACCTGACCACCAAGTGTAATGTAAGTGCTATATCAGCTTGTGAAGTATTTGCCTGAATGTGAAAGAAATAGTTTATCTTCTGACTTGTACCAAAGCGCAGCGAAGAACGTTAACTCTTCTGTTGTGCAATAGGACCATCTAGTGGCAGCAAAATGAAAACACAACTGTTGATTGAACATAAAGTCCAGTTAAGTTTGTACTTTAAATGTGCAGCTCTCGTGTCTTTTTTTTTTCCAGACTCAGAATGACTTCATGGTCATTTGTAACGTGGCCAAGATCCTGGAGCTGGTGGTGCCGCTGATGGAGCACCCAAGTGAAACTTTCCTCACCACCATCGAAGAAGACCTGATGAAGCTCATCATCAAATACGGCATGACGGTCAGTGTCGTTCACAGCTCTCACAGAAGGCTCTCAGAAATTGTAAACGGCATCAGCATGGATATGAAACAACTGGCCCAAAGCATACTTTATCATAACATCCCTTGTTGTGTCTGCTCCTCAGGTTGTACAACACTGTGTGAGCTGTCTTGGTGCTGTTGTGAACAAGGTCACACACAACTACAAGTTTGTCTGGGCTTGTTTTAACCGGTACTATGGTAAGGATTGTGCATATGCAGAATAATTCTATGTTCAAATAATAGTTTCTGTTTTTATTTGATTGATTTATTGCATTTTTTTATGCAATTGTACTTAGTTTTTAAGTTATCAAAGTGGATTAGATAATGTGATAGTATAGCTGAAGCTGAGGTGCATGAAGAAGCTACAGAAAATGCTGACAACATCTTAGAATTAGTAATATCTGTATGTTTGACAAGTTAATTTAGTAGATGGATAAATGGGAGATTCTTAACAGTGTGGGGGGAAAAAACACATTTTATCATATATAATACATTTAAAAAGTACTGCTAATTGCCACATACACTGAAATGGAAAAATCCCCAAAGAATCTAAAATACAGGAAAATTTTATTACACAAGCATCGATCAGGGCATTTAACAGTTAACCTGTTTCTTGAACTTCAAAGTGTTAATGTTAAATAATTTTTTCCATGCAATCTGGCTGTTCCAAAATTACAGTTCATACTAAAAAGGACAACAAAGAAGTAAAATATTTTTTTCTCATTCACCTGCATCTTGTTCACCTTCAAATTAAAAGATAAATCTAAAGCTCACAGTGCTGGAAGACTGAACACACATCAAATCTTGTTTCGATGTTCTCATTTATTTTAATTTTATGAGCTCAAAGAACAAAAGCAGCGACTGTTTCTTGAGTTTTCACTTGTTGAGTTTGTTCTTTTACAGGAGCTCTGGCAAAGCTGAAGACACAGCACCAGGAGGACTCCAGCAGCTCCACTCTGGCTGCGAACAAACCGACTCTCCTGCGCTCGCTGTTCACTGTGGGGGCTCTCTGTCGACACTTTGACTTTGACCAAGAAGAGTTCAAGGGTGCCACCAAGGTGAACGCGAGAACTTTGGTAAAAACTGTTGCATATGGAGCTGCTGGCTTAGCGGCTGACTCTTATTGTCTCCTCTTGTGTCTCTTTGCCTCTTAGATTATCATCAAGGACAAAGTGTTGGAACTTCTGCTTTACTTCACCACTCATGAGGAGGAGGAGGTCCAGATAAAGGCCCTCATCGGTCTAGGTATAGTCCACCTCAACTCAGAAGTCGTTGTCCACTGCTAAATCTACTGGACAATTAACAGGAAGTAAATAGTGTTTGAATGCCCACATTTGTTTGAGTTGTATGAACTCAAAACACAAAAGCAGCAATTGTTTGTCCATGTTCCCACTGCAAGATCTGCCCTTCTAGAACCTCTTTCACAGCCTTAATCGACGAGACAAAAATCAACCAGAGTCTGGATGACCCGAAAAATAAAACTGATGTTAGAGAAGAGAATCCTGATTGGTTACATGTGGAGAGGACAGTAAGCACCATTTTTGAGCATCCTCCATCCGCCCATCTAGGTTAACATAACAAGCCCATTACTGTTCTATTCCCTATGTGCTGATAGAACCGCTGTTGATGTTGCAGTCGAAGCTGTCGGATCCTGCACTGCAGTGGAAACAAAGGTTAACAGGGCTGATTAGGGAGCCGTGCTTATAAAAATTTCTTCTACCAGCCCATGCCTGCCCCAGTTTCCTGCAGTGGAGAGCTGCTTTAATATAAGTAGCAATCCTTGTATTTATAGTGTAATTTGTTGTTTAAAGCTCTTCTGGTCTATTCATTTACCTGTAACTCTGTAATGACATCCGTATTTAAATCATTTACACTCTGTCCAGGGTTCCAGTTCATCATGCACCCAGAGCTCATGTTTGTGCAGGACGTGAAGATTCTGTATAACAACACCCTGTCAGATGAGAGCAGTTTGGTCGGTTTGAAGATCCAGGTGCTCAAGAATCTGCAGACGTACCTGCAGGAGGAGGACTCTCGAATGCAAGAGGCTGACCGTGAATGTGAGTCCAACAAACCCACCTGATGTGCTCAGTTGTGAAAAGATTATGCTGAGGTATAAACATGTTTTAGTTAAACTGTGATGCAGTACGGTGGGAGTAAGTTGCTCCATGACAGTGAGGGAGCTAAAAACATGTTCAGGAGTGTTAATCTGCACCGAAAATGTTTTTTTCAGGGAAGAACCAGGCCAAACAGGAGGATCTAAAGGAAATGGGCGACATCTCATCGGGCATGAGCAGCTCCATAATGCAGATTTACCTGAAGCAGGTGCTGGAGTCCTTCTTCCACTCACAGTCCACCGTTCGGCACTTTGGCCTGAGTGTCATTACGCTGACTCTGAGCCAGGGCCTCATCCATCCTGTGCAGGTGAGCCCACAGAGACCTAAATACAGTTTATGTTTCCTCAGGAAGATCTGTGTGAGATTTTCATTTGTCTCTTGTTGATATTATGTGCTATTTTGAATACATCTTGAGCCACAGATTTGTAATTATTGTTTATCAGTGTGTGCCCTACTTGATCGCCATGGGAACAGACCCGGAGCCAACCATGAAGAACAAGGCCGATCAACAGCTGGTGGAGATCGACAAGAAATACTCAGGCTTCATCCATGTGAGTGGGCTGCTGGTGATAACGAGAAAGGCTGCAAACGTGTAAAAGACCGTATTTCACTTTAACTGTAGCTGTAGAAAGTGGTGTGTAGATTTTATTACAGCAAGAAGAAGAATTTTCACTGTGAGGAAGGAAAAGTTGTCCTTGCACTTAGATTTTAATGTAATTCTGAGGACATTTAATGGAGAAAATAGAGGGAAAATGTACAGTCTAAATTTCATAATCTTTTACTTTATGTTTGAAATGCGATGAATAAAAATATATATTCTGTACTACTAATAATGTACTATTATTCAGCTGTGTAGTTGGACTTTAGACCGCTAATATATTGTATTTAATCAGAAGGCTTTCCAATATTGTCTTTTATCTGCTTACATAATGAGCCATACGTCTCGTTTTATTCACAGATGAAGGCTGTTGCAGGGTTGAAGATGTCTTATCAGGTGCAGCAGGCCATACATGGACCCAGTAAGGCTGTGATCCGAGGTTTTCGTCACGATGACTCAGACTCGGCTCTCTGCTCTCATCTCTACACCTTGGTCCGAGGGAACCGGCAACATCGACGGGCTTTCCTCCTTTCCCTGCTCAACCTGTTTGACGACAGCTCTGTGCGTTCACTTCTCTCTTTTGCTTTTATTGACTTTTGTGCAAAGCCGTTGGTTTGTGTATCTGTCTGAAGGTTTGCCCTCAGAGGATATAAAATATTCTTCTATAATTAACAGTTCATTTAAATGGTGCTGTGTTTTTGTTTGTCACCTGCAGAATACAGGGGTGAACATGCTGCTCTTCATAGCAGACAACTTGGCCTGCTTCCCGTACCAGACGCAGGAGGAGCCTCTGTTCATCATGCATCACATAGACATCACCCTGTCTGTCTCTGGCAGCAACTTGCTGCAGTCTTTCAAGGAGGTGAGCGACTGTGTTTAGTTTCTTTATCATATATTACACTTAGTTGTGGAGTTTATCAGGAGACAACCAGGCCTTGTTTAAGGCATAATCTGTCTGCTTTCAATCAAACTTTATTTGTATAGCATTTCTCATACAGCTAAAATGCAACGCAAAGTGCTTTACAACAGTTAAAAACATTACAGAAAAACAAACAGCCCCCAGTTGTTGCAGTTTTGCAGTTCGAAGTGTGGGGTGCTGGGAAATGTAGTGTTTGTCTACATTCAGGCAGAAATATGTACAGCTGGACAGCCTTAAAATAAATGTAGTAATTTTGCAACTGTGGGCCTCAGAGGGTTAAATGGATTGCAATACAGCGGTTATGGTGAATGTGACCGTTTCACAAGTAAGTGATAAAGCTGCCAGTGTGGAAGGGCTGTCACATCTTAATGTACTTTAGATTAACCCACTGTACATTGTAGTACCACTTAGGTTTGGTCACCTGAGATGGTACGATTATCTGGTCTGGACTACGTATGGAGGACACGCCTGAGGAAACCCTGGAGTTAAAAAATCTAAAAAACTTTCAAATATAAGATAGAATTAAAATAAAATACAGTGAACAGTTAAGAGTAAAAATACATAAAATAATAAAATAGATTAAATGTAATGCCTATAATAAATAAAGTAGATTAAATGATCTAAAATTAACATCATCTAAAAAACAGCAAGATAAACGGCAACAACATAAAATAAGATAAAACCTGATGACGGCATAGGAAGAATTTAAAAGGTCAGTTAAAATCTTGATTAGAAAGGTGTGCCTTTAACCTTCTTTTAACCCTTTGCGCTTCAGTGCGCTTCAGTGTCCCGCCCGCGGTACACTTTGAGATGCGCTAAAGTATTTCGCTTAATTGACCGACGCTGCAAACTCGATGATAGAAACATTATACATCGATGAAAAGCTTAGATTCTCATGAATCCGCTGGTATAAACTACTTTCAGATGTGATTACCACAGTGGATAACATAAACACATTTGTCCGACAAACAACGAATATCCATCCATCCGTTCTCTATACACGGCTTCAACGCACACAGCGCAACTCACATTTCCGGGTTCATTATTACACACAGATGAAAATATTCCACAAAAAACGGCCATAATCCAACCTTTTACATCCAGACGAAACAAGCCAGTAAACTATTTTGTCCAAAACATGTCTTGAAGTCGGTATAAAATCCACGAATAGGTCGTTTTCAAGGAAATGCACCTCGCAATGCGCGTCCAATATTCCCTGTATTTCTCGTCATATTTTTATTTACAAATAGAATATTAGCGATTTTTTTGTACTGAAAATGGCTGGAATTGACTGCAGCTTAAAGGGTTAAAGATGTCGACAGTGTCTGCAGTCCTGAGGCTCTCCGGCAGACTTGGTTTTGGGCCACAGTGGCTAAATGCCACCATGCGTTTGAGTAATTGTGTTCTGTCTGTGCAGTGTTTACGGAAAGAGCCTGTGAGGCACGAAAAGAAGATGAAGACAAAAAAGAAGAAGAAGAAGCATCATCATTCAAGACGGAAGAAATACAGCTCTGATGAGGACGAGGATGAAGACGAGGATGAAGACAGCAGTAGCGAATCCAGTAGCAGTGATGAGGACGATGAAACGGCCCACAGGCGGAAGAAATCTGCGGCCTCTGATTCTGACTCCGAAGATGAAGACGCAGTGATGGACCGCCTACCTGAAAACCCCAACCCTCTGCTGGAGTTTGCCAGTGCGTCACAGGGCATCCTGCTGCTGCTGGTGCTCAAACAGCATCTGAAGAATCTGTACGGCTTCTCAGACAGGTAGGCCACAGCGAAAATGCAGGTTGATAAATCATTAGATTTGTTGTTTCTGTACAAGCCTTACTGAGCATTTTGTTACAGCAAAATCCAGAAGTATTCACCAACAGAGTCTGCCAAAGTGTACGACAAGGCAGTGAACAGGAAATCAAAGGTGCACTTCAACCCTGGTCAGACACTGCATTACCTAAAGAGTGATCTCGCCAACACAGAGCTCAGCGACGAGATCAAGAGGAACATCGTGAAACAGTATTTGGATGTAAGCATTCTGTTTATTTATGTATTATCTCAGCTTTGGAAACATGTAGTAGGGTAAAGGCGTGTTTGCTAGTGTGCAGAAGAAGGTATCTCTGACATCCAGCCCATGTCATGACACAAAATCTTCTTTAACTTAAGATGGGGTGGGCAATATTGTTTTGGCATCACTGAAAAGAAACAGTCCATAACAACTTCTCAGTATCTTGTAATCTGAGTGGTCTGGGAGGAAACTAGACTTTTACACCTCTGATTGGCTCAGTTTTCAGGTTTTAGAGAATCTAGACTTGACTGGAAACTTAACAAATTAGAGGCCTTTTCAATCAGATCAGGTACAATATTATAAAGAGAAACAGAAACTACTTTGACAGTAGAATGTGAGAGACATTACTCTGTCTGATGCAGGAGTTTCACTCAGTGGAGCACGGTCAAATCCTGAGTGAAGAATATTAACTTTTTGCTTCAGCGCTTCAGGAAGAGGACTGTATTTTCAGATTCTGTTTTTTTTGTTTGTTTGTTTTTTTTGCCTTTTCATGCCTTCCCAGTTCAGCTCCATTGCAGTTTCATCCTCTGCTGTCTGCCACGCTGTTTGTCCTTTCATTAATAAAGCAATTAAGGACCTTTGAGCCAGTTGAAATTAATTGTATCTAGAAACTATTAACTAAAGCTTTACCTCCTTTTATCTCATAGTTCAAGGTACTGATGGAGCACTTGGATCGCGACGAAGAAGATGAGGAGGGCGAAGCAAATGCCAACGCCAGAAACAAAGCCATCACTTCGCTGCTGAGGGGCCCAAAAACCCAGAACCACAACCACAGCAATCACACCGCTCCGGTGGAGTCCGATGAGGAGGAGAGCGAGGATGAAGATCCCCCTGCGGTAAGAATTTTAAAGCTGCTTGAATGTAAAATGTGTATTTACACTTCCTAATAGTGTGCATTAAAATTCTGAGGACATTGGTGAGCTAATGGTGATGTGATATTCGCTGGACGCAGCAGAAGAAGTCACTTAGCTCAGGGATTCCAAAACTTTTCAGCCCCCTAAAATAACTGCGAGAGACGCTCACTATCCCCAGAAGCATATCTGTGGGGGTGTGAATATACAAGATAATATAATGCTATTTGTAAACATTGAAGATCATGATTATTGAAATTACAGTAAAATCGATTCAACACCACTAAAAGCAACTCTGTATGCTCTGACAGGGTTAACGCCTGGGCTTTTCAAGAGTACATAATCATCACAGATTCTAGATTTTATGACTATTTAAAATCCTATAAATCCGCATGAATACTCTCTGCTGTTCCATCCCACCAGTTGTGACGTACAGATGTGAATCTTGGAACAGAAGTAATAAAACGTCAAACAAAATTACTGCAGCAGAGATGTGGTTTTACAGACGCATGCTATGTGTGTCTTATACGGCCAGAGTAACCGATGAAGATGTTTTAAAACTACTAAACGCGAATTATACGCTACTGAACAAAATTAGGAAACTGCAAGCAACATTTTTTGGACACATGATAAGGTAGTGTCTTCCTTCTAGCCTCGGTGCCTCGCCGTGTCCTGATGATGTCATGTTGTATGGGTGTGTTTTTTTTTTTTATTTATTTATTTAATATCTTCTTTGTTTTTAATTCTTGTGAAGCACTTTGTGTTGTTTTCCATGAAAAGTGCTATACAAATAAATAAAGTTTGAAAAAGACCCTGGAATATATCGTCACAACTGGAAAAATTAATGGAAAGAGAGGACGAGGCAGACAGAGAATGACAGATGGACTGACATCGGCTACGCATAGAAAAGGCGACAGTCATAATTCAGAAAGCAAAAGATCGGATTAGATAGAAAGAAATGATCGCCTACACTGAATGACATGGCACTTGATTGATTGAAAATATTGATATTGATGATATTGGTAATATGTCAACATTGTCAGTACATTGTAGCTGAGGTACTACATTGTCTCTAAGGCCACTTTTGAGAAAGATATCTAACACTCTGACACTTTCATTGATAGCGAAAGCCACGGAAAGGCGGAGATTCTGCAGAGGATTCAGGTCACATGAAGGAGACAGTGGAGGCCATGGATGTAATTGCCATCTGCTGTCCTAAATACAAAGACAGGCCACAGATCGCCAGAGTCATCCAGAAGACCAAGAGCGGCTACAGTATACACTGGATGACTGGAACTTACTCGGGACCCTGGACTGTGGCAAAGAAACGGGACGGTCGCAAAAAGGTGCCTTGGGTCGACAATATCAAGGAGTCGGACATTATTTACAAGAAAATCTCCTTAACGAGCGGACAGAAGCTCTCGAGCAAAGTGGCACAGACGTTACGGGCGCTTTACGCTGCCAAGAAGGGGACTAAGAGCTAATCTCCCTCACAGCCCACATCTATGGATCCAATATGTTACATCCAGAGAGAAAGTGAAACCTCTTTAGATTTAAGGCCCCGTTGGAAGTAAAGCATTGCGAACACTGATCTGTTTAAACACAGATACGTTAAAGCACGAGATAAACACGAGAAGGAAATGTTTTGGTAAACATTGTGTGGGAGTTCCTTCGCTGTTGTGCAGCAACTCGGTTGTTTGATTTTTACTCCCACTGTATTGTATCATAGTTTAACTAAAAGACATGTTTATACCTGAACATAATTCTGTAAAAAATTAAAGTGAATGTTGGAAATTAGTGTATTGATGATGTTCTTAATAAAGTGTTTTTGGAATTTAAACTAGCGCCAGATGCATTTATTTAAATTACCTGAGCTCCAACAACTTTTAAGTTTTTTTTCTTGTTTTAAACCTTTAGTTGATATATTTTATTTATGTTAAAAGCAGTGCGGTATCTGCCTACACTGTTTTAATGTAGATTTTGATGTTATAGAGCACAGAGTGACAAACAAAAGTGATCTGCCTGGGATTCTTTCGCAACAAATACTGCAATAAGTTTTTCTTAACCCTCGTGTCGTCCTGCGGGTCAAACTGACCCATTTTAAAGTTTGAAAATGTGAAAAAAAAAAATGTTCACAGTGAAACTTCTGATGATGTGATTTTTCAACATTTTTGGGAAATGTTTGAACATTTTCTGGTGGAAAAAAGAAATGTTAAAAATGTTTCTTAAGAAAATTCACAAAAAATCAACCAAAATCCAGTGAAAGTTGCTGGATTTTGGTTGATTTGTTTGTGAATGTTCTTAAAGAAAATATTAGAAGTTTCACTGATATATGTGTAATCACTTTAGATATTGTTAGGATTTTTTGGAAGATTTTTACTCATTTTTTTTGAAAATATTTACAAGAATGTTCTTTACAAATTTGGGGGAGTTTTTTTTTTTTAAATAAAACTTTAAAGGAAAACTTTTTAGGAATTATTGGAATTTTCTTCCTGAAGGTTTTGTAAATTTTCAGAAATTTGTTGAATTTTTTTTGCTGAATTTTTTATTTTTTTTCAAACAAGGAAGCATTATTTTTAGTTCCTGTACATGAGGATAACTGGAGGGTTAAGTAATTGTTATTTGTTTGTGCTTTTGTCCCCCACATCAGTGTGTAATTTTCAGAGTCAGCACTCTGTCTTTTCTGCCTCTACTGTTTTTTTTTATTTACCTTTGCGTTTCACAGAAATCAAGGTGAGTGAAGTGGTGAAGGAGTTTTCCATGCTCTCATTTCCATAAGGTGCACTTGCCTTGAATATTTACCAAGTCTGTGCCTCTGACAACAACAACACCGGATCTTATCTGATAACTGAATTATCTACTTATTGATTAAGCTTTGTCAAAACAGGAAAAACCCACAAAGATCACCTTACAACCGTGAGGATGTGCACATGTCAGCAGGTGTCAGGTAGCTAAAAAATCTCTCAGACCTTACTAGTGTTTGTTGTGTTACTGCTGCTGTGACATCTTTAGAAGGCTATAAAACCTCAAAGCACTTTTTATGCTTCTGTACTTGACAGACCGGTGACCACATTTAATCATTCTGGACAGATAATTCATAACCAGCGGCATCGGTGTAGATTTCAGAGGGACAGTATTTATAACCTGAATATTTGTCCTCCCAAAACTGGATATTTCTAATTTTTTTTGAAGATGTAGAAAGTTTAGAACATGAGTAGTTGGAGTCCAGCGATTTTTAAGTAAATTTAAATGAATGAATTTATCACTGATGTGAAAAGGTGTCATATACACATGTAATGAGTCCACTGCCCCAGATAACAGACAAAACAGAGGACAAAGGAGTAAATCATGCCTACAGTGTTTGTGTTGACTCAGCAGTGAAAATAGCAAATGAAAAAAGTTGTTCTACAGGAGAATAAATATTTGAAAGCACTCCAGAATGCCTGAGAGCTTTACTGTTATTGTATTTCTTGATATTTTTAATTAGTGCCTGGATTTTTTTTTTTTTAACTTTACATGAAGAAAGACCATCCCACCATGAATTCATGCATTAAAGATCATCAGGCATACAATTTTCCCCATGGTACAGCATTTTGTTTTAGGTTGTTAATGCTCATTTTAATTCTTAATAGTAATTTTGTTTTAATTTGGGTGACATACCTTTTAAATAGTGCACGAGAAAACATCCAGCTGCTGGTGAGGAGAGCAAGTTTACACACAAATTCCCATAACACAATACTAATAATAAATAACTTTAATATTTAAAACAGGTACGGCGCCTGGAGGTGATCGACAAAGCTTAGTGTTGCACTGAGAAAAGTTTTGTATTCACAAATCAAAGTTGTATAAAATATGATTTGTGCCTGTTCCTTAATTAATTGTCATTTTTACTATTTATTGTAATTGACCACTCTGACTTGTCTCCTATATCTTGTTTGATTGTCTGTGTTTGCATGTTTTAACTGTCAAAGCACTTTGTGAACACTGTTCTTAAAGGTGCTATATAAATTAAATTATTTTTATTATTATTATTATTATTATTATTATTATTATAAAAGCAAATGACTCCTTATATTAAATGATGCCACCACCAGTTTTAAGAGCAAAAATAAAACTGAACATCTCGAAATACAATAAATATTGCATTTAATATGGCCAATTACATGAGCTGAACTTTTTCGGCTTTCAGCTGAAATTATAAACCACCTGGCAAAAATATATTCTGTAGATTTTATGAGATAATACAAGGGAAAGTTGTTGTTTCTTTTACATAACAATGACTCAGTGTTTTCTTTTATTTATTCAAATTAGTTTACATTTTTCAAGAAATACTTTTGTATCTGCGCTTCCGTATGGATAAAAATATCTACAGAATGTCATTGACCGCTAGATGGCAGCACAGCACCCTTTCTGTTCTTCTTCGCCTGTTTTAACAATTTGAAGAAGCGAAGAAGAAGAAGAAGATGACGCTGCTCCCCCGGAAAAAAAAACCCTTCTGTGCTTCTGTGCATGAGGTTGGCGGGCTGCTGGTTGTCTGCTTGTTTCGGGTGTACTTCTTTAAATTCGGCTGTCGAACTGTTCAACGCAACTTATTTACCAAATAACTTACAGTCACGCGGAACCATTTCTGTCGGGTAAAACAACGAAATCACTTTAAAATCCTTTATGTCACACTTATCTAGCAGCTAGCTTGCATGCTAAATAATAGGGGTTTAACGGTAGCTGACGGTCAGCTAACCGGCGTCCTAACAACTTGCTAACACTGGCTAGCACGAGTCACAGGCACATTTAGGTTGAGAGTTTGGCGGTTTATCTCTCCGCTGTTGACATATGACGTCCAGTGAAGTGTATCTGGCGCTGTTGGAGTTTAATTCAGGTTGAACTGTTTCCGTGCAGATTAAGTCAGCGGTGGTTGCCCAGCCATGCCGTCCACCGCTGGACCCAGCAGCCCCGCCGCTGCGCTGGCCGAAGCTCTGGAGAACTCTGCCCGGCTGATTGACAGACATCTACAGGACGACCGCTGCTTTCCTGACCTGTCAGAGCTGCTCAGCGTCCCCTCACACAGTAAGTTGTGGTGAAAGACCCCAACCATAGATCCCAAGCTGTTTTTGTTTACTGAAGGTCCCCCATGTCAAACTAGGAACGGAAGGAAAAGTAGGTTGAGTGATAAAAGCAGTGATCACAATAGATTTTGATCAAAATTTTCACACAGACGATTTGAGTAACTTTTGTTGCTTCTCAGCTTACACACAGATTTAGGCACACAGTAAAGATTTAAGGAGGGATTCTGGGTAATATTGTGGGTGGTGATGAAGAGACACAGTTAAATAAATTCAGAGTGCTGCGTTATTTAAGTGTTCTTGGAGATGTTTCATCTCTTACCCAAGGAGATGCTTTAGTTCTAACTGGGGTTATTTGGATATTTCTGCACATATGGGTTACTCAGTCCCTCAATGTGGTGACACCAAACCAGGCTGAAAATGTGGGAAATGTGATGCCTTTGTCGACTAAAACTTGACATAATCGTGCCTTAAAGTTGTGAAACAGTATACTTCATTTTGTGTGGACAGCATTTAACTACATAACTAAATTTTACCTACTTATATACTCCTTTTACACTTCTATAATAATTTAGCCAGCATTTTTTTGGTTTTGGACATGTGAGATGTCAATCATGATTGTTTTAAACTGTTAAAGCTCAATTTATATGCACATTCATTTGCAAGTACCCTGAGTTCGACTGGTTGACGGGACAATTTGACGCCCTGTACACTTGGTTTTGTTTTTACTGCAATGACTGAGATGGTGTTGCTTCCTAGACATCCGTATATTTTAACCCCCAAATCCCACAACACCAATTACCATATAATGCAGTCTTGACAACTGTTCCCAGAAAATTTGACCAGTATTATAACATTTTGAGCTTCATTTAACCTCCAGGCATGCAGGTTTTGGGTCACGAATGGGTCCTTAGATATGGGATTGGGGAGAGACAGTATATATCTGGGACTCCCCATCATCCAGTAAGGACTCAAGAAGCCGCCAAGATCAGAGGTGGAACTTTCTCATCGACCAGAAAGAACCATAAAAGTCTAGTTGCGTCTTACTGAAGCTCTTGGAATTACCATGACATGAATGACTGAGAATCTCCACACACACAAGATGATGATATGGCTGAAATATAACGCTAGTTTAATTTGTAAGCTCTATCAAAATGTTTGACAAAAAATTCAAATCAAAATCACAATTTGAAGCAATGGAGTTACCAAATAGCAAAGGCTGCAACTAAGAACGTATGTTTGTAACTCTGTCCTGCTGACTGACCCTACTGTTGTGTTCGGGCCAGATTTGACACACCCACAATAAGTGGGTTAGGCGATATCACAATTTGTCCTGTTTCTGTAGCATAAAGGTGAACAACATTGGAAACTTGTGTTGATGCAGAGCAAATACAGGCTCCCAAAATATTCTCAGATTATGATATAAAATAAGTTGTGGGGTTTATAGGTGGTATATAAAAGTGAAGTATCAAGATGGTTAACAAGTTTTCTACTGTTTGTTAGACAGGGAAAACACAATATGTGTCAACTGGCAATTTTATGCTAATTGCTACGCACACTTCTCGATGTAACACACAATCATTCAACATCTTTACAATAGCAAAAGCAACAAAAGGTCAATATTATACTCCTCATGAACGTAGAATTTTTTTGCAGTTTTATGGCTTAAAGTGTAACTGCACGTGTGTCTCCATTTCATATTGTAACATTTTTTTGTGTGCATTGAAGTTTATTCTGATTTGGATGCACAAAAGTGAGTGCCATAATCAGACTTGCTGTTCTTTTATTTTGTTAACAGATATGCCGTCCCTGTCTGGAGTGTCGGATATGGACTACCCCCTCCAGGGACCCGGTTTACTCAGTGTGCCAAACCTCCCAGAGCTCAGCGCTGTTCGCCGAGTCCCTCTGCCACCTGAGCTGGTGGAGCAGTTCAGCCGTATCCTTTCAGTCGTTTAGGAGAAACTAATCCACTGCTCCACATGTTTCGTTCATTGCTCTTGCTTTTGTTGCCCCAAAAAGTTTGTGTTTGTGCTTAACCATTCTACAGACATGCAATTTAACTGCATGATGGGGGTTTTCCCTGAGATCTCTCGAGCGTGGCTTACAATCGATAATGACATCTTTATGTGGAATTATGAAGATGGGTGTGTACCATTTTATGTTACCCAGACCACTTCAGTATTATTAGTATTCACGTTTCATTGTGAGCTTTAATAGATGACAAACCTTGAGTCAAGATGGTTCTTTCTTTCTTTCTGCTGTATTCCTTGCAGAGGAGATGTGGCCTATTTTGATGGCCTGATTGAAACTATTCTGGCAGTGGGCCTTGTGAAACCAAAACAAGGTATGCATCAACACTCAGTCAGCATTGAATTGTATTATTTTTATTTTAATAATATTAATGAGTGGTGTTTTTTGTCTGCTCAGGGATTTTACAGCCACACATTCACTACCTCTTGGTGCTGGCCACGTCTGTAGATGTCGTCATCCTCGGCCTCAGTTTTCCCAAGAGCCAAGCTGGTGAGTATTAGAACCATGTCATGCTGCAGTACAAATAAAGATCTAGCTGCTGTCGCTGTAGGGGTATGTAAAACATGAAAAGTCGCAGGTATAAGCTCAATATGTTCCTGTATACATTGTCGAATATATGCAAACAAATGCCAGATATTCCAAAAAAGTACTGACGGCTGTTGTGCAAACACACTGTTGTTATAAATGTTTTTTGCAAAAGTCATGCAAGCTGTTCAAAATCACTGCAGTGAAGCTTGTGTGGACATCAGGGTGAGATGTAGAAATAACTGAAGTATCATATCCCACATCGCTGCCACGTTTTGTTCGCAGCATTGCTAATAATATCCTGCCGTGCTTGTCTTGGTTTATCTGGGTCATCTGTGTCTCTGCTTTGTTTACAGGGTTGAACGACAGCATGTCTGGTGGGATGCAGCTGCTGCCAGACCCCCTGTTCTCAATCCCCACAGACAACACCTACATCCTGTCCATCACCTCCACCGACCTGGGACGCATCTTTATGGCCGGGAAGGACGGCTGCCTCTATGAGATCGCCTACCAGGCCGAGGCCGGCTGGTTGAGCCAGCGCTGCAGAAAAATCAACCACTCCAAAAGCTCTCTGTCCTTCCTCATCCCATCTGTGCTCCAGTTCTCCTTCTCTGAAGATGGTAGGGAGAGGATTCACTTTTCCACATGGAGTGAAGTGTTTTTATGGATTTGATCACTTGAACATTTTTGTGTTCTTGTGCTCCACAGACCCCATTGTGCAGATTGCGATTGATAACTCACGCAATACACTCTTCACACGCTCTGAGAAAGGTGTCCTGCAGGTACGACACCTAAAAATATATTACTTTTTCTAATGTATGTTTGTTTCAACTTGACAAGAAGGCTGACACTCATCTGTAGTGATTGTTAGTGAGCAGAGGTAAAGTAAAAGGTGTGTTTTTCAGGTGTATGACCTGGGAGCTGACGGACAAGCTATGAGTCGTGTGGCAACAATGTCACAGAGTTCTATTGTTGCAGCTGCTGGAAACATTGCCAGGTAACCTCAAATGTGCTTCTCTCACTTATTATATTAATTCCCTTCACTAGGAAGCGAGATTATTGATTCAATCTCTTTTATTTTCAGGACAATAGATCGCTCTGTCTTCAAACCAATTGTCCAGATCTCTGTGATTGACAGATCTGAGTCCTCTGACTGCCACCTGCTCGCTGTCACACATGCCGGTAAAGATCACCAAACTGTAGTGAAGATGAAAACAAGTAGTCAGTGATGTGTTTCTGCATTGTGAACGCCTATATTAATGCTTTATTTCTGCAGGTGTGCGTCTCTACTTCAGCACCACGCCTTTTGCCCCTCCACACCAGAAGCACGTTGCAGTTCGGCCCAGCCTGCTAGCTTTGGTCCACGTCCGTCTGCCACCGGGGTTTTCTGCCTCCTCCACCCTGCAGAAACCTGCAAAGGTCCATAAAGCACTACACAGCAAAGGTAATGGACCAGATGTTTGTTTCTAGCTTGCAGTGTTCTGCTCAGCTCACTGAACATATCACAGTCTGCCTGTAATGCGTTTTGCGTCTTACAGGTGTTCTGCTAATGGCTGCTTCTGAGACAGAGGACAGTGACATCCTCTGGTGCATCAATCACGACTCCTTTCCCTTCAAGAAACCTTTGATGGAGACGCAGGTTCGCACATAATATAAATATTCAAATTTCACACTCAGTTTAATGGTCTTCCAACCACTGAATGCCTCTCTGTAGCACAGCGTGCAAATACACATGCTTTTTGGTTAGAAATGGTCTAGAGCAGGGGTGTCAAACATGCGGCCTGCGGGCCAAAACCGACCCATGAGACGACTTTGTAAAGAGTAAAAATTACAGAGAAGACATTAATTGCAAATTGTAAATTTGTAAAACTACAAATTTAAAATAATTTCTAGACAAATTGTTTTGATCATAAAGTAAAATACTATGTTGTCCAGCGTTGTTTTGTGTCTCATTTTTGTAATATTTTGTCTTGCCTTTGTTGTTTTTTCTTCTTCTGTCTGACTTTTGTTGTTTGTCTCCTGTTTGTATTGTTTTGTTTCCTTTTTGTCTCGCTTGTGTTTCTTTTTTGTCATGTTGTGTTTTGCTTTATTTGTTGTTTTGTGTCTCCTTTTTGTCATTTTGTGTCTTTTTTTGTCTCGCTCGTGTCATTTATCCATTTTATTGCCGCATTGTTACTTTTTTGACGAACATTTTGTCTCTTTTGTTTTGTTTCATATTGTTTCTCGTTTGTTGTCATTTTGATTCTCGCTTTTGTCCTTTTGTGTCTCATTTTTGTAATATTTTGTCTTTTTGGTCATAAAGTAAAATAACGTTCAGTTCCAGAGGACTAAATGTTTTGTGCCTTTGTAGAAACACTGTGATCTGTAAGTTTTAATGTGTAAATGATAAACTGAGGCAAAATATTGTTGAAATTTAATTTATTTTCCTTAAGAAATTTCAGGTTGTTCATAATGTTTTGTAAAAAGATAATTCCTTAAATGTGAACATTTTCAGAATGTACTTTTTTGCACCTAAACAAAGGAAAGATTTGGTGTTTTGGTTATTTATAGGTTGTTATGCTCTGATTTTACTGGTCCGGCCCAGTTGAGATCAAATTTGGCTGAATGTGGCTTCTGAAGTAATAGGAGTTTGACACCCCTGATCTAGAGCACCTAAAACCATTGCTTTTTTAATTGTTAACAACTGCTGTTTGTTGCTAAATGATACATTTATTTTTTGTCATATTTCCTGAACTTTTTCCCAACAGCTTTCTTTCCTAAAATCCACAAACCACTGCTTAAGAGAATCCCTATGCCTCTCTTTCCTCTGTATTACATTACAGATGATGTCTAATGTAGATGGACACTCTTGGGCTCTCTGTGCCCTCAATGAAGAAAAGCCAGCCAAGATTTTTACTCCTCTGAACAAGGAACTCATTCCCATCACCGATTCCCCTGTGGTGGTCGAGCAGCACAATATCCCTCCGCAGAAGTTTGTCCTTCTTTCTGCGAAGGTTAAAAGCACCGTCATGACTCATCATGTCGCACACCAAGACCTTAATCCTGTTATGTTGTGACAAAACAATGGCTTAGTGTTGACTCTTTGCTGTCTTGTAGGGGAGTCACATCTTCCAAAAACTGCGCCCAGTAGACCAGCTCCGTCACCTCCTCGTGAGCTGCGCCGGAGGGGAAAGCGAAGAGATCGAACGCTTCTTCAAGCTGCACAGGGTGCAGTGCATAATATTTTATAATCCCCTTATCACGGCGTGTAGCCTTAAACCTATGCATGACACACATGAATGGTTTCGTGTCATGCGCCGGCAGCCTGGATGACACACAAACACGTTCACACACTATTCATTCAACCATGTTTCTCACACGTCCTCTGCTCTGTTCAGGAGGAGCAGGCTTGTGCCACAGCGCTGATCCTGGCTTGTTCCAATGCAGCCAGCGACCGAGAGGTTTCGCAGTGGGCCACCAGAGCCTTCTTCAGGTCAGATGGCACGGCTTGTTCTTGTAAATATTTATGTTTATTCACACGGTCGTTCACAACTTGAACGGAGGTCTTTTATTTTTGCTGCGGTCAGATATGGAGGAGAAGCACAAATGAGATTTCCTGCAGCCATGACATCTCCCAGCACTGTTGGGCCTGTGATGAGCTCTCCAGCACCTGGTAAATGAGTAAATATTTAGTCGTGTCCACCTGGCTCGTGGGATGTGCTAAAGATAAAGAGCAAACTGTGACACTGTCTGCAGCCTCGTACACGCACACTGTCTCTTCATGAGTAAACAGGACATAGAAAAAATCTTGTTGAAATGTCTCACACTTGGCAGACCATACAGTGAATTTGTACACATTCTCACTGCCTTACTCAGGAATCGTACCCCCGGCATTTGCCACACCTTTTACACCGATGCCCTCTGGAACGCCCTTGTCAGCCGGTCCAGAGGTGATTTTCTCTGGAAAACATAACGGCATCTGTGTCTACTTTGCTCGCATTCTTGGGTGAGTAAATCCTGTTTTCTTTTGTCACATTTTTTGTGGCCCAAAAGCTTAAATATGAGAGTTTGTCTTGAGCCAAAAACTCTGGATGCTGATGTGTGACAGCTCGTCTTCCTCCCTCAGAAATATTTGGGATGGCAGCCTTGCAGTCGAGAAGACCATAAGCAAAGGAAATCAGTCTGTCAGCATTGTGAGTAACAAATACGATTGCATTTATTCTCAACAGTTGAATATTAATTAGAGGCTTTCAGAATGACTAGTTAACACTGGATGCTACCCGTCGTCCCCACAGTTGGAAAGCTGCGTTGCTGCAGGTGATCTGGAGTCGGTCCTTCTGGAGCTCTCTGGTTTGCAGGAGTTTCTTGATAAAAACTCTCAGTTCAGTCCTTCTTCTCTCGGTGCTGCAAGGTAAGAGCTCCCTGTCTGCCTGCTTATTCCTACACTGAATTAACCCCCAGCGGTTCCTGTACATATTTCTGCGCTTTTATGGAAGCAGCACAACGCTAAAATATCTTTTATGCAACATAGCAAAGTTATAGTGACATAAAACATAAACAAGAACAAAAAAACTGAAGTTGAATTTCTTTGATTGTTTGAATTTTTACATTAAAATTGGAATTTTAAAATAACATAAGCTGGATTCAACGTGGACAACATTTTTCAAGTTCCCCAAGGTGTTGTCTGTGCTTAGTTTAACTACGGATATTTCACTACTGAAAAGATTTTACGACCTCTACAAACTTTTTCACGATACGACACATCAGCTCTAGAGAGATATATCACCATGTTGAATGTATATTCCATAACTTCTCCACTATATACCATTTTTATCTCCTTTCAACTTTGTGTAAACGCAGCTTGCAGTTGACTCAAATAGAGAGTGAGTTTTTGTCACGTGATTCTTGGTCGCAGCCGAGTGACTTATGGCTTCCTAGGTAAATTTATTTGGTTTTTACATGATCTGATTAGTGCAAACATTTTGTTTTGGGGTTTTTTTCCAATCATTTTGAAATGACACAAAGAATAAAGTGATTTTGATGAAATGATAAGTTTAAATTAGGTTAATTTTCCCGATTAAACCGCATGTCGCTAATGATGAGTTCAAGGACGATTGAAAAGTTCGATTCTCTTCGCTTTTACAGTTTTTGGGTTTGGCAAATTGTGTTATGTCAATTGTTAGTTTGTGTTTGATGTTTTTGCACTGGCACACGGCTTTCCTGATCAAAACATCACCGAATATGAACAAAAAGAGCAAATCAACTCTCTGTGAATCACAAATATCAGAAAATAGCGGAATGGTTTCATGTGGACTCCAGTTCAATGAGAAAAATACCTGCCGTGTCATCATGTAGCTTTCTCAATTGTTTTTGGCCTCTGATTTAGAACATAAAGCTACCAAATCAAAGCTGTGTTTTAATGACCTCAAATTCATTGTGACTGATCATGAAGCTCATATGGAAAATACATGTTCTTTCCTGTTTAATATTACTTCTGCTGTCACTGTGAGCACTTTTTACATGAAACTGGAACCAGCAAAAACCGGATCTAGTTCTGTAAATCCTCTTCTTGAGCTGGGCCTAGTTTCCATCCCTTGTGTGTAACATCTGTTCTGCTCCCTGTTAGCTTCAGCTCGCCTGCCAACCTGCAGCAAAGGCTGCTGGGATTTATGCGTCCTGATGGAGTCGGCTCTCAGCAGGTTCAGCAGGAGCTTCAGAGGAAATATCACAGTGAGTTATTAGTACAAGTTTTCATGTTTTCCTCAATATTTCCATCAAAATCTGAACGGATGTGCAACTTTTATGTGTCAACACAAGACAGAACAGTGATGTACTTTGTGTTCAGCACTCCTCACTTGTTACTGATGTCTTTGTTCCTGAATATTCCTCTAATCTGAGCCTCTTTGTTTTTTTCATCTCTGTGTTCAGCCAAGGCTCAGGTCTATGAGAAAGTGTCCCTGCAGGGCATCCAGCAGTTAGTGCATCGCTCTTATCAGACTCTGGCCCTCTGGAAGCTCCTCTGTGATCATCAGTTTAGCCTCATTATGTCTGAACTACCAAAGGTACTCGTGTTTACAAATCCTTCATTGCAAACATGGCCTCATGTGTCTCTGCTGCGTGTCTTCCTGAATGTCATACATTTTGTCTTCAGCCAGAAACACGGTGTACAGCACGAGCTCCCCCATTGTTCCAGGACTGCTCATTGCTCATTCTGCTGTTTTTGTGCTTTTTGTGAAGGAGTTCCAAGAGCAGATGAAGGGAGCAAGTTTTAAGGATGTAGTGATCCGGGGCAAGGCGTTATCTGGAGCGCTCATCACAGGACTCATTAATGTCTACATCAAAGATAATGCCTCTGTGGATGCCATCAGTAATCACCTTCGGGACATCTGTCCCCTGCTGTACAGCAGCGATGACAGCGTTTGCTCCAAGGTACACACACAACCACACTTTTTTTGTTTGGAGTCCTCCTTAAAATATTCTAAGCTGAATTTTCAAAACAATACATCGAATATATCACAGCTTCAGGGGTGTCACATTTTTATTTTATTGATGTTTCTGTGTCTTGTATTCACATTTCTTGTAATCTTCCAGATAATTGTTGAGGCAACAAGTTCTTGTACTAAGAGGTTATTGATTTACCCGCATTGATTTATGCGTCTCAGTACTGAATTTGCTTTTGTCTTGCACTCAGGCTAATGAGTTGCTGCAGAGCTCGAAGCAAATCCAGAATAAAGTAGATAAAGAAAGAACACTGAGAGAGTCTCTACGGCTCTACCAGCAGATCAGCCAGCACACGGACCTGCCGCTTGTCTGCTCCCAGTACAGACAAGGTAGGAACAAGCAAGATAATCTCTACTGTCTGTGTTTGGATCGTTAGTACAAAGCTGATGCTGTTTAACTTTTTAGTGCGTTTCTACGAGGGAGTGCTCGAGTTGTGCCTCACAGCAGCAGACAAGAAGGACCCACAAAGACTTGGACCCCACTTCTACAAGAATGGAGAGCCTGAGGAGGACAGAGTGGGACAGCAGGCCTTCCAGGAAAGGTAACACAACAAAGAAATAACACACAAACCATCTGCATGAGAGATGGCTGTTGTTGCCACAATTATTTTGCCGCCCTCCTTTTTCCACTGCAGACTTTTGTGTTATAAGTGCATCACAGACACCATGCAGGAGCTGGTGAACCAGAGCAAAGCTGCCCCTCAGTCCCCCAGCGTCCCGAAGCAGCCTGGACCTCCTGTCATGACTTCTGACCCCAACATGCTCAGCAACGAGGAAGCTACAGCTCACGTGAGTCAGAAGGAGACAGGTGATGCTTATTTCTCTCCACAATGCCCTGTATGATTTGCATTTCTAATGAAAATCTGTTGCCCCCCCCTCCCGTAGTGTGAGCAGATGCTTGGCCTGGCCCAGAGGTCTCAGGACGAGTTGTTTCACATCGCTCTCTACAACTGGCTGATTCAGGCCGACTTGACTGACAAGCTCCTAGAGGTATAATGTCAATGCATGTGTGTGATTGTCAGACTTGTGTTTAAATGTAATTTTGATCAGATTTTTTATTGTGTATATTGGTTTCATCTAGAGCAGGGGTGTCAAACATGCAACCTGCGGGCAAAAACCGGCCCGCCAGAGGGTCCAAAACGGCCCATTGGGAGACTTTGTAAAGTATTAAAATTACAGAGAAGAGATTAACTGTAAATTAGTAAAACTATAAATTTAAAATAATTTCTAGACCATGACTAATTATTTTGATCATAAAGTAAAATACTAGATTGCTCATTGTTCTTTTGTCATTTTGTGTCTGATTTTTTATGTTATTTTAGTGGGTTTTTTTGTCTGACTTTTGTTGTTTGTCTCATGTTTTTGTCGTTTTGTGTTTCCTTTTTGTCTCGTGTTTTTCATCTTTTTCTGGTCATTTTGTGTTTAGCTTTATTTGTTGTTTTGTGTATCGTTTGTGTTATTTTGTGTTGTGTTTTTTGCCTCGCTTGTGTTGTTTTTCTACTTTTTTGCTGTTTTGTTTCTCGCTTTTGTCATTTTTGGTCTCATTTGTGTGATTTTTTTTTTTTCTCGTTTTGTCATTTGTAACTTTTTGTCTCATTTTTTGTCTCTTTTTTAAATTTCATGTCATTTGTCTCGTTTTTTTTTATCATTTTGCGTCTCATTTTTGTAACATTTTGTCTGTTTTTTGTTGTTTCTTGTCTTTTTTGTCCTACTTTCATCATTTTGATCACAAAGTAAAATGCCATATCATTAATTTCCGAATACCTGTGACTAGATGTTTTGTGCCTTTGCGAACACACTGTGATCTGTAAATTGCAATGTGTAAATGATAAATTGAGGCATAATATTGCTGAAATTAAACTTATTTTTCTTAAGAAAGTTCAGGTTGTTCAAAATATTTCTTAGAAAGATAATTCCTGAAAGATAAACATTGTCAGAATGTGCTTTTTTTTGCATCTAAACAACGGGAGAAATTTGAAGTTGTGGTTATTTATCGGTTATTATTCTCTGATTTAACTGGTCTGAATGTGGCTCCTGAGCTGAAATGAATTTGACACCCCTGATGTAGAGTTTACACTCCCACACACTCAAAAACTGGTGTATTTACTGATAAAATAAGACTGATTACACTATAAAAAAGCCCCCTAAAGTACTAGTATTAACTTAAAATAGGCTCTGTACACTGCCTATTAGAATTCCTGTTTTACTCAGATTGCTGAAGTTTAGTTTTTGCGTACTCCTCAGTATAACTGCTGTGATTAGATGCGGTCTGTCTGACGGCTTTCCTTTTATCTGTCCTTTGTTGAGCAGGTGAATTCCCCGTATTTGGAAGAACATCTGATGCACATGATCAAGCAGGACCAGAGTAAAGTTCACAATATGGACCTCTTGTGGCGCTACTATGAGAAGAATCGAAACTTTGGCAAAGCTGCTCATGTTCTGGCCCGACTTGCTGACATGCACAGGTTCAGACACGACAACAGCAATACAGTAACATCAATTTTTGTGTTTGTTTACTGTAACTAGTAAATGAGCAGCTTTCCAACACTGACTCCAGGCCGTGGGTCGGACTTGAACCCAGGACTGACTATAGCGGACGCCTGTCATTTTTTTTTCAATTTTTCAGTGAAAACATGGTTTTCTGAAAGCACCATGTTGTTTGTTTTTCTGTTTATGCAGCACTGAGATCTCTCTGAAGCAGCGTTTGGAGTATATTGCCCGAGCCATCCTGTCTGCTAAGAGTTCCTCGTGCATCACCGCTCAGGCATCTGATGGAGAATTCCTTCATGAGCTGGAGGAGAAAATGGAGGTACTTATTCTTGGGTGATTCCCAGAGAAATCTAGGAATAAGAAAAAAAAATCAACAACCACTCATTTTCTGTTTGTTTGGATCTTCTAGCTTGTGCGTATTCAAGTACAGATCCAGGAAACTTTGATCAGACAGTACTCCCATCATCCCTCGGTGAAAAATGTCATCTCTCAGTTGGACTCGGAGCTCATGGACATCACAAAGGTAGCATAAAACATCAGAATAAGAGAGTATCAGCTGACCAGATATAATGAACAAAGGCTGTTGTTTTTAACAGTAGGTTTTGTGTTGTTTTTTTGTTGTCGCGCAGCTCTACGGAGAGTTTGCCGACCATTTCAAATTGTCCGAGTGCAAGCTGGCCATCATCCACTGCGCCGGACACTCTGACCCAATCCTGGTGCACTCACTGTGGCAGGAGATACTGGAGAAAGGTGAGCGAAATAAAAACTTTGCCAGCGTCGTTCACCCTGCTTTGAGTCACTGCACGTGTCACTGATGAGAGTTTGTCTTTCAGAGCTGGGAGACTCTGTGGCCATGAGTCCAGTAGACAGGATGAGGTCTCTCAATCTGAAGCTGGTATCACTGGGAAAGATTTACGCTGGAACGCCGAGATACTTTCCACTGGGTAGGCTGTAATTATATTCACTTTTAGGCTCGTTAGAATTTTCCAGCTTGCAATTTTGCGAACTATAACGTAATTAGACTTCCTCTTTGCATGATTAATGTCAGCCTGCCGCTGGTGTACTGGCCTGCGGGGTGATGCACAATCCTCCAGGTGAAATTATCCTCCATTTACAACTGACGTGTTCAAACCCGTCCGTGAATTGACTCACTTTGTACACATCTCGGTACTTGCATGTGTGCGCATAATTGGTTTTGTGCCCCCAGTAGTGAACATGTTGCTGAGAGAGCAGTGTTAACAAGTGCTGACACATGCGTCCTGTGATTGTAGAGTTCCTGGTGAAGTTCCTGGAGCAGGAGGTTTGCCGACTGAACTGGGATGTGGGATTTGTCACGTGCACCATGCAGGAGATTGGAGTGCAGCTGCCGCGTCTCCTGGAGGTTTACGACCAACTCTTCAAAACTCGGGTATCGTGCTTCACTTTCAGATGTTCATTTAAGTTTCTTTAATCATTTCAGCGAGGACTAAATTGTCTCTTTTAATCCATTCGCCTGCCTCATTGGCTTTTGTAGGATCCCTGCTGGCAGCGGCTGAAGAAACCCCTCCATCTGGTGGAGTGTATCCACGTGCTTCTCTCAGGATATGTGGATGATCCCAGCAGAGTACCGACATATGACAGGTAATCACCGTCTGTTCAGCTTGTGGCCTGTAGTGGGTGCTCTGGTGTTGTTTGATTGAGCCTAGATGTTCCCTGTGATGCTTTATTTATCACCCAGTGTGTTTCTGAACAACTGTTAATGACCAGCATGAGCCCTTCCTATCTGCTCACTTTGTTCTAGGCTGGTTTAGATGAAAACCGAGACTATAAACTGTGATTGTAGATGTGTAAATCCACTGCTGACAATGTAAGATTTTGATGAACATGATCCCTCTGAGTAACATTCTTCCAGGTGGATACTTCACTTTGGAGCTGATTTTCCCTCAAAATATAAAACAGAAAATTTACGACCTTGAATCTACAGTGAGAGCAGCAAAATTATTATACTTTAAAACCGCCCTGGTCTTTTTCACACTCAGATGTGGATTTTTTTTTTCAGCGAGTTGCATTTTTGCTGTTTCTAGGCAACAGTTCATATCTGTCAATCACTTGTGCGCTGCCAACACCAGCTACCAGCAGGCAGTCAAAGACACAATAGACAAACAAATAAAACCTTGCCTTAAGCTCCAAATGCCTGATAATGTTTGGCCGAGCTTGATGCTTCGTTTGTGTTTTGATAATTTCTGCCTGTGATGTTGGATCGCTGTGGGTCAGAGCTACTTGTCAAACGCTAAAGCTGAACACAGTGGGATGCATTTGTCTATATATATCCAACAAGTGCTTCCAAAGTTACGGCCTTTTTTAGTGTAAATTCCGCTTTTTCCATGGCAATCCCTCCTACGCAGCTCAGCAAGGAGCCGCTGTTGGTAATAAGCAGAAACCAGTGAGTAAAGAGCGCCTAGTGTAAGACAGACTCTCCCTGAAAACCTGCGTTAAAGTTGGTGTAATGATTTGTTTGTCCCTCTTTTCCAGACGCCGCTTCACTAATGTATGTCTTGACAACATCTGTGGATACCTTGTAGAGCTGCAGTCGCTGAGCCCAAACTCAGCCCTTCAGCAAACCATCGGCAACTTCAAGTCGCTGCAGGCGAAGCTGGAGAAACTCCACTGACGTTTCTAATTACATTCATCATCAGGACAAGGGACAGGTGACCTCTGGGTCTTGCACTGTTGGCCTTAAAGTAAACAGCCGATTTAAAAGTGTGATTACGTTGTCAGGAAGCACAAAATGATGGCGTTTGTACTCCACAGTAGAGGGAGTAGCCTCTTTATCTCTTCAGTGTGTAATCCTCTGGTAACAACAAACGAGACTGAAGAGATGAGTTTTATAACTTATTTGATACATTTTGTTAGTCTAATCGTGCTGAAATGTAACTTTAGAAAGAAAGGACGCTGTCATTTGCGTTGTGTGCAAACAGCTGTCGGATACCTAAAAGTGGTAGGATGTTGAGTTTAGCTTTTTCCAACGAAACACGAAGAAGCATGAAATTGTTCTGAAAGCCTTTTCACCACACGGGAATGATTTTGATTGTTCTGCTTTTGCTTCCAAACAATTTAGCGTTGTATGTTGTAATTATGTATATAACTTGGCCTCGTCTCTCCTGCCAAAGGACATTCACACACTTTGCGTGTTATTCAGAGTGATGATTTCGTCTGCTTGGGTGGTAAAACGGTGCTGTCGTGTATGAGTGCTTTTGTGATTGTTTTGAATACGGAACTATTTTTAACACGGCGCCGTTCACAGCGCTACACTGAAAATTCTGGCCTGCATTGAGAACAAGTGAAAACATTTTTATAAATAAATAAAACCCGTCATTAATTTTGTGTATGAGAATGTTTTTGAAGAAGCTTAATACAGAAACTACCTGCCATCTGTGAGCCGGACACGTCGGCGTTTTTGGTTTCCGTACGGCTTTGTGTGGAATTTTAGAAATAATTATCAGCAGAAAGGAGCATTGAACTGCTGTGTTGATAATGTTTACCTAATTATCCTTAATTTAAAACAGCACTCGGGTTGTCTTAGCGTCCTCACCGACAAGGCAGTAATTGCTAAAGGTCTCTAATTAGCCGTACGCTCGAGTACAACAATTACATTTCATTTTTAACATCATGAAAAATAAAATGGTTTTGACTTGATGCTGGCTTGATTCTTCTCAGTGAGGAAGTGAGTCAGTAAACTTATACGAGTTCCATCAAAATATGTAATGTTTAGAAGGTAAAAAGTGCCACCATTCCTATCACATCAAGTCATTTTTTTGCCATAATAACAAGAACTCAACATACTGTTATTATATATAAGAAAATAAAGACACAACTCTCTTAATTTCAACTTTAAGCATCTTTGTTAAAATCTGCCATGTGACCAGCAACATAATTTTATGTGCAGAAACACATCGGCTGGCTTTCTGATTGTTTACTTTAAATATCTGTTTTTAGTATTATTAGGAAGTGAAAGACTGAACTAATGACAAATAATCTTTAAAAAGTAAGAACAACACATCTGGTGTAGTTCCACTACTAAAAAAAATGTCAAATAAAATAACCATCTTGATAAGGATAATGATTATTTGAAGCTTCGTCAGCCTGAGAACATCAGATCGACCATTCCAAAAATGCTGAAGCCCTGTCAAATAAACGCTGTCACATTTAATTTTCAGCTTTCAATGACACACTCAGGATCCTCAGGACGTCCTGAAAATCTCACTAAGGTTTAGTAATAACTTTGGACTAATCAAAACCTTTAAAACATTTGCTTAAAATGAATCCTGGATGTGCTTCTCTGCGTCTTTTGACAGCTTTTTAATGTTATGCAAGAAAGGTCATTGTAACGTCACATATTCTGCTTTCAGAAACACATATCAGCAAATGAATGAAAGGACTTTTCTGACAATTTCAGATGCAGTTTTTAATGGTGCAGTAGCAACACTTGGCTGTTTGGCAGAATGTGTTTGACAGCTGGATAAAAGAGACGACTCTGGAGAAGCATTTCTGAGTGGACAGCTACACATTTTAGCATCGGGGACAAGCTGTCTTCACTTTACATAACCAGAAGTCCAAGAGAAAGACCTGGATGTGATGTCCACATTTCTATCTTTTGCACTTGCAAGAAAGTTTTTTCACTCCGTGCAGGAATATGTAAGGGATGATGCAAGTGTAGGAGGCTGCGATGTAGCTGGCCACCTCCACTACTATTGATGAAGTGTGGATGTTGTTGGTGATGCGCAGAAGCAGATGAGTCAGCCAGCAGACCAGAACCACGCTGGCTACAGCTACCACACTCTTGGCTGCCCTCACCTGAGTGCTTGTGTTGGAACTGGGCTTTGATGGCATCTGGTTGGGCCTCGAAACATTTGGTTTGGCTCCAGCTCTGCTCTCTGTTTCCCTGTTGAAGGGAGCGATGTGGGCACTCTGATCTGATGGCCCTCCGTCTGGACGTGAACAATTGAGCTCTTTACCAGAAACGGTACTGAGGGATCTCTCATCATCTCTGTTTTCAAGACTCTTGTCCTCTTCAACCACCTCTTTGGCTGCATCAGAATTATGCCCCCGTATACGCCGCTGGTTTTGGTACAAAGTAATGACGATCTGGACGCTCGCAAATACAATCCCAGCAAGAGGGAAAGCATTAGCAACGGTTAAATAAATGGCCTCGTATGTTTGCCGGGCAAGAGCGCTGGGGAAGACGTCTAAACAGTCCTCTTCGCTCCCGTTCCCCCCTTCCACCGAGACGAAGAAGAAGTGAGGGATGCTGAAGACCACGGCCACCGTCCAGCTCCCGGCCAGGAGACACATCACCAGACAGAGGTTGTCCAGCTGCACCGGAGCTCCTCCACGTTTCAAGGAGCCGACCAGCTTCTGGTGCCAGAAGGCGCTGATGAAGAAGGTCGTGAAGATGCTGCTGGTTTCCGAGAGGTCGGCGCAAAAGCGAAACACGCCGCAGAAGGTTTCCCCCAGGAACCAGCTTCCGTTGAAGTCTGCGATGGTGTCGGGCAGGTCCACCAGGAAGTTGGTGATGAGGTTGGAGAGAGCCAGGTTGATGAAAAGGACCTCGTTGGTGCGGATGCCAGATTTCAGCTTGGGCAGGGAGCAGATAGCCAGCCAGTTGTTTCCCAGGATCCCTGCTATAAACATGAGTGCTCTGATGATGGATTCAATCAACTCCTCTGCATCCATCGTTCCAGGAGATCAGTCGACGACCTTATCTTTACTGTCGGATGAAAGAAGCCGAACAGCCTCACTGGGGCTCGTAATGTGGGAAGGACGCTCTGGTGTTTTGACATTTATAGCGGAGGCCCAACCCCATCACACTGCAGAGTTTAAACAACAGATCATCACTTTGTTTTCCCTCATGGCACCTCCATCATGTAACCCCAATGAGATGTGCATTTTTCTTATGACGCGCCCTCCCCTGACTGAAAATGGCCTCAAAGCAGAGCAAAAAACAAAACAAGAGCACCTAAATGTCCACTAAACAAACAGCAGCCGTCTCTGAAGAGCTACCAATCCAAACCTTTCAGTGTATTACACACAAAATGCTACTTCAGCGGCACAGAAACCAAACAGTACATGATTTCCCAGTTGTTATTCCTGCGCTCTAGAGGAGTTCAGGTTAGAATGTGACAGTGAGTTGACTGACCCAGTACATTTGTGTTTGATGTCCTACAAACTAATGAGATTTTAGCTTTCTTTCTGTGGGAAATCATCTGATCCTCTTACACCTACACAGTGGATGTCCCATTTATTGTCTTGGCTGCAGCTCTTGATTGATTTTCCCTCAGATTTTTTAATCTTCAGAGAACAAACCCTGAACAGCACATATGTTTTCATGCTTTTAATGTAAGAAACTTCTGTCTATTGCCAGCCAAACTTTAAGCACTTTTTCATTTATAAAATGCAGCATAGCAGTAATTCTAGGCATTATTGATGATTAATGGGTAATTAAAGTAGTTTTATTTATAATCCATCAGTAAAAGCCCTGAGTTTCTCATCTGCGTACATGTCATACCCATTTGTAAATGTTAGCATCCAGATTTTAGTCCAGGTATTCTTGCAAACTTATTCTAAAAGTTAATGCTTGAAAATGGGTTCTTGTCTCATATATTTAAATGTTTGTAGCAAAAACATTTTTTAAACTAAAAATGCAACCAGCAAAGTTAAAATTTGAAAAATCAAAATAACCAATCATTAATTTAAATTAAAAAAGTATCCAAAGGTGTTACATTTTGATTAGTTTCTTTTTCTACTTCACATTAGTCAGAAGAATAAAGACAAACAGAAATGCATGTCTTACATGTAAATACATGATAATGTCCATAAAATTAAAAAAAAAACAACTGGCATTTTTCTTGTACGTTGAAAATTATGCTGTCTTACCCTGGTTTACCTTGTTGGCAGTGTCATTATTTTTACACATATAGCTGTCCTTCAATAAACATTAAAAGCACAAATAAATAAATGCATGCAGGTAATTTAATTTTTTACACATGTAAATCTTCCATTAAAAAGTTGATTTATTTAAAAAAATTATTTTTTTAATGTATTTATTTTACATGTGATCACACACACACACACATATATATATATATATATATATATATATATATATATATTTATTTTTATTTTTTTAATTAGTGTATTTTTTTATGAAATGGATGTCTTACCCTGGTTTACCCTGCAGGTAATTTCACAGTTTTTACATATGACTATCTTTAATTAAGAAATCTATACCATAGCATGCATTGTAATTTTAGAATTTTACTGGCGCATCTTTTCTCCTGTTTTTAATTCATTTATTTACTGTTTATTTTCTGCACTTCCCAGCTGCCAGAATATTATCGTTTTCCCCTTTCTTTCGTTTTTTCTTTTTTTTCTTCCAGTGTTGCTGATAAGAATGACTGAGCTAACCTATAAATCAATTAGTGGCATACTATTTTTTTTTATTTTTATTTTTTTACATAAACAAATGTTGCTAGCTCTTACAAACCCTGAATAATGTTCTCTTTTATGACATCTGTCAGATTTTTCTAAGTTATTAGACTAATAACTCGGTCACCAGTGGTCATGGTGGACAGTTTAATAAGAACTGGGTGAGGAGCAGTGGATGTTGAGCTGGTGTAGAAAAGAACAGCTGGTCAGATCACAGCAGGGTCTCTAGTAGTAAAGCTGCGCGTCATTCATGAGTAAAAGCACCACCTTTGGGACGGACGGGAGGCGGCAGCTGCCTGCCGGGACAGACGGGACGGATGCTGCGGGCTGTTGCCTCTCGGGCTCCTCTTCTCCTCCTCCTCCTCCTCTGAATATGGTTTTCGTTCTTCTGCGATTCATGAAGGGCTTTGTACAGAAACAAGGAAGCACTTTTTGGGAGTATTTGCTGCCGGTTTCGTTGGTATGAGCCGCTGATGAGTGCGGAGAGGACAGGATGCCCGCCAGCGGCGCAGACTCGCTGAAGCCCAGCGCCTTCATCCCGGTGTGCACCGCCGCCTGCCTCCTGGTCGGATCCACCTCCCTGTTCTTCGTCTTCACGTAAGTCAGGAAAAAACTGCTGGAAAATTCATGTGTCCATTCATTCATCCGCACACAGCCCAGTGATTCCTCAGGTAGCCTGCACCTCCATTCATTGTATAGATGTACTACAGATAGATAGAGATGTAGATACGTGGGGTTGATTTAACTGGGACCAAAAAATCTCCTTCATCTTTGGCGTCCTTCAATCTTAAACATCCCCCTTAACCAGTCTGCTACCAAATTTGAATCTCATTTTTAATCTCTACTTTATCTCCAAAATGTCATTTAAAAACTTGCCCAAACCGTCTTTTAAAAACTGTTTTTTATTTTGAAAAAGAGCTTCATCCTCCTGGCAGATCCAACATCTGACCTGGTTGGCTGCCTGGTTGCACCCTGAGGACTCTCAGTAAGCACAGTTGAGGGGATAAGCCACCCACAATCAGCGTAGACCTCAACCTGTCCCTATGACCCACATGTAGCTGGAGGACTTCAAATCCTGCCACAGCTCCACAAACTCCTCTGCATAGTTGACTCCAAACCTGATCGAATCTTCGTTTTCGATGCAACATTTGGTTGAAGAAGTTAATTTTAGCCTTCTTGTTTTGACCTACTTGTGAGGAAAGGCGGACATCGCGGGCGGTTGATAAAAAAAAAAAAAAAAAAAAAAAAAAGAGGAAAAAAGTCAAGCCAACGCTGGCATGAAAGGAAAAAAAATAATGTAATATCCCATAATACCCTGAGAATCCAATTTAAATGATGACTATAGGGGCTGGGTGGTGTGTTCGTATGCATAATTCAAGCTTTTATGTGCACATTAAGGACTACAAAGGAACAAACAAGCAGCTCTCTATACTCATAATACCCTAATTTCAATATGGAAAAACCCTTCTGATGTCCTCTATTGACTTAATGACTGAAGGCTCCCACCTCAACAGCTCTCTGCCAGTATATCGACCCCTGACCTCTGGAGCCATATCTGTCCTAGTTTCTCCTGTATTCTCCAGCCGAGCACCGTTTCCACTGGAATCTGACACCAGATTGGGGGTATGGGATTAGGATCCTCTGCCTGATGCCATGTGATCCCCCATCTGGGGAAGTGGAGTCTGGAATCTTTGAGTTTACTACAGATGTACACGGAAAAATGTGCTGCTAGTGCACAGGAAATGGGCAGTTTTGCAGTCCAAAGTTATCCCATTCCCCATTTTCTTTTTCATTTAATTGAAAAAGCTAACCAAGAACAACTTGAGTTGACCATGTGCACAGATAGGCAGCAAAAAATATGTGCAGACATGTATAAAATATGAAAAAACAGCCAGTAAAACAAAATAAAATCGTATAAAATACCAAAACGGGCAACAACATAGCAACTTGTTTCTAGAATAAAGATAAATATGAAATAATAGGGCCATTAAGAGCAACCAAAAGCCACTGTAGCATGTATATCTTGAAGTTTTTGCTTAAAAATATCAATGAAAGAGGAGTATTTGATTGAAAGAGGAAGCCTTTTCAAATATACTAAATAGTGACCTTTTAATCATCCCTGCTTTGCTTTGCTCAGAATATCCAAATGCACTTCTTCGTCTTCATGTATTTTTGTGTTTTCTAGTCGGCATAGATGTGCCTGCAAGATTAAAAAGTTGAGGTGTACACTTCCTGAACATGAATACAGAGACTGACTGGCCGCTCTTCACTACCTACTGTATGTTCCCATGAGTCACGGTAACCAGGATGAAGGCAGTGGTGATGTTATGGCGGATGACAAGCCGTGTCCTTGTGACTCAGTGTTATTTAGGTGGGACCGAACAGAGGATGACACCTGTCTGTCTCTGCTTTTCAAGGCAGGAAATCACTCTAGCTGTAGCTCCCCAATTACAGATATGAAAGATATGAAACAAAAGTCCCACTTTGGCTGCAGAATAAACCTCTAAAAACTCATTTAAGTGTATGAATGTTTGAAGTTTATCCTTAAAAAATCTTTAAAACAGCTTAGGTGTAACTGCAGCTCGAGCACACCAGCTCACCTGCTGTAAAACTACTCTACGCTACACACTGGCATTTTGTAATATTTGAGTAATTCAGTCATACATATTCAAACTAAGGCTGCAATGAATTATTATCTACATTTCTGAATAATTTGTGTTTGAGTAGTTTCTTCGTCTTTGAAACGTCAGAAAATGGTGAAAGATGTTGATCGGTGAGACCCAAAGTTAAAAATGATGTCCTCAAATGTCTCGCTTTGTCCACAACCTGAAGACAATCGGTTTAGTTGGACTGCAACTAATGATTATTTTCACCCTTGATTAGTCTGTTTATTTGTTTCTTGATTAATCCATTAGCTGCTTGGTCTGTAAAATGTCAGAAAATGGTAAAAAAAAAATGTTGATCTGTGGAACCCAAAAGTCAAGATGTAGTCATCTAATGTTTTATTTTATCCACAACCTAAAGATATTCAGTTTACTGCCATAGAAAATGTTCAAAATATGTGTATATATTTGAATTTAAGTACCTGGACTTAGAGAGCTGTGACTTTTTTTCCAGAAAAAAAAAATCAAATCAATTAATCAGTTGTCAAAATAGCCGACAAATTTAATACTTGACAACTATTTGATTGTTGCAGCTCTAGTTCAAACCACAAGCTGATTCTAAGGAGCAATAGTGATGCAGAAAGCCACGCCCACAAGTTAACAGGAGTGGTTTCTTAGGTTTGTTTTGTGTAAAATCCAACAAATTTGAATCTATGGCTTTGAGAGTTTCAAGGTGGAAATGCTCAACCATGACATGACTCCTTATTTTGTTCATGATGTGTCTTGTCGTTTATAAAAACACCATGTTACGAAGGTAAAACATATGATTTCCGTTGTATTGTCCAATTAGAGGCTGTATTATTAACCGGTGTTGCAAAATATCTTCTGCCTGACTCTGATATAAATCGCCTTAAAGTCCAATTTATGTACTTCCAAATAGCAAATAAAAAAAGCTGTAGCACAAAAGGCTGGGAGGGCATATAAGACACCCACAAGACGAGTAAAATTGCAGACATTATAAAAAAAAGTTATGCTCTTGGGACAGTCTGAGGGTGAGATATTCAACTGTTTTACTTCAAGATCAATATGCAGTCACTGAGATGCACGAAGACTCATCAGAGGGATTATTTGAATCCTGAAGTCGGTTCTTGAGGCCGTCTTAATTAAAACCGTGTTTCTGTTGTGAGGTCATTTCAGCTCAAATGCAGCAGAATCATCACTCGTTCATTCAATCATTTGCAGCGTCCTGATTTTGCTGGTTTAGCATTGCAGTCCCAATTAAGCAGTCTCTTTATCTATCACGTCAGCAGGTCATTGATTTTTTTTTCTCTTTCCTCTCGCTGAGTCTAGATGGAGTTCATCAGGGGCTCTCAACCTTTTTGAGCTCTGACTGTATTTCCCAAAAGTCTGCAGCAATTAGACACCAGTCGAGCTGTCACAGTGACATATTTCTGTGGTCTCATATGGAGGCGCGTCCAAATTAGCTGTTGAAGGATGTGGTGTTCCAGGGCCGATACTGATTATTAATAATGATGGAGAGTGACTAGAGATAACTGCAAAGCTCGGTGTCAGATATAGAATAACCCCAGACTTGGTTGAAATACATTAAGAGGGAATTTTCAACATGTTTATTTCAGTGTTGATGCTTGTTTCTGGTGCTGTCAGCAGGGCAAAGTGGCTCATTTTTCAATAATTTTATTTAATTAAAAAAGAAAACAATAATCGGAAAAAATGCTGAATATCGGATCTAATAATCCACTTGGCTGATAATCAGTCAACCCTTACTCCAAATGGATTAAAATGACCCCAGTTTGCGTCATTTCCCCATCAAAAAAACAATGTAATGATGCATTTCTCCACCAGATTCCTATGCTAGAATGATCCTTTATTCCAAACCCTGCAGCCATGTTGCATATTAAGTCATTCATAGCCTTTTATCTGGTATTATTCATGCAGTTATCGGCGTCAGCAGCTCTGTGTGAGCATTAGCAGTGCGGGCATGCATACTTCCATTTTTGTTTCCTCTGCAGGTTTGCTGCAGGACGACCTTTAGATTCGCCGAGACTTTTCTTGGTCTTCCTTTGCCTGATAAAATTCATCAGTTACTGGTTTCCTGCTTTTGTTCCTCTGACTGTGGGCTTTTGTTTGGGTTGGTGCTTAAGGTTCGACGCATTGTTAAAGAATGCAGGTCATCAAAGATCACAAACACGAGAAAGGCCAAGAAAAATTCCCCTCGTTAGCCGCGTTTGTCTCACTCTGCCTATAGGTGCCAAAAATGTACTCATTTAGTATATAGAATCTAGAAAATCTTGCTTTCTTGCTTTATTAAAGTGCCACATATTCTAAAAACTGCTATTTTTTTGCTTTGTCAAATGTGTTTGAGCTCCAGTTTAAGTCTGAAATCTTAAAGCGGGCTAATTCAGCGTGCCACAAATGGCATTGACAATATGCTAAATGCTAATATAGACATTGTTTACACAGGTTAATAATAGCACAGTACTCAGTATCACCTCTTATGCTGCATTGTGTCCAAACCAAACAAATATTGGCCGCCGTTAGATAATGTTTCCTGCAGCGAAAAGCTCTGAATTGACCCAAAGCTGTGTTTTATTGCTCAAGAATTCAATTTTCTGCCCTTTAAAAGTGTCATAGTTTCTCATTATAGAAGCTGAACTGTCAGTGGAATTGGAGGCCTTTTAAAAGAGCTGAGCAAACTGTTTGTTCAGAATGATAAAAACATATTGGAATTCATTTCTGCCGGTTCTCTACGCTATTTTAAAGCTTAAATGTCTTTTCTTGCAGCTGCAGGAATGAGTTTGCTTCTTCTTTTCTTTTCTTTTCTTTTCTTTTCTTTTCTCGTACCGATGTTGCCTCTCTGACGGATTACATGACGGTGATGTCATTTATGTAGCTGTCACAATATTTCAGTAAAGGGGCCGCGGCTGCCAGCGGTAGTGAACTTGTGGCTTGACCGACTGTGTGGCTGCGTCTGCTGTGCCACTGACCCACTGCAGGGATGAGGGCCAGTGTGCAGATTGCAGAGCAGCTTACTGTTCTGTGTGATTTAATAGAGCTCTGCCCAGGCTGTTTCATTAGGTGGGGCTTGTCTTGCTGTGCTGCAGTGTAATGAACTGTCTCTCCCTGTGGTCCAGATGGTCTCAGACCAATGATGGAGGCTCATTGTGCGCCACACAGAGGCGTTCACACAGTAATCTGGTCCACATCTATTTATTTTTTAATGTTTAGAAAAGAGAAATGCTAATAATTTACCGCTAAACTAGAATTGACAGTGAAAATCCCATTATTCAGCTCATTCCTGTTGAAGCGGGCCTTACCCAAGCTTTATTTTACGGTCCAGTGAAAGCAGCGTTGTCACTAACCAGCTTCAGTTACTCAGCTTAATGTAACCGACCAGCTAGGACAGCTAAAGCGCACGTCAGACATGACCATATGTAATGGAAAGAACTCGGACACAAATCCTCAACATCAGCCTCGCCTGAATGGGGGCTGGAAGATCGTATTCTGCTTCCTTAATCTTTTTGTCACACAGTGTTACGTCTTAAGATTCTCTGCATTTCATTATGCTAAATTTGTTCGAATCTACAAAGAAAATCTGTGTCCTATTTCCAATATTTCCTCATCTGCTGCAAGTCTTGTGGGAACATCTGTAATAACTGGAAGTCTTCTGCAATTAAAGCCCATCAGGAGTGAATCAATTGGATTTATCTTGTGGTATGCAATCCATAGTGGTGTGTGCCATGTGATATATGGTGAGCTTTGACTGCACACTCCGTGTATTCTGATGTGAGGAATCCACTACGCACTGGACTGGCAGAAATGGTCTGTAATCCAGAGTTCATAATCCAGGGGATTACTGGGTTTGCAGCTGGCATGGCATCAGCAGGCGTTCCTCTAGAGGGGAGACCCTTCCCCCACCACCAGCCCAGGGGTTTGGGGTTTGGAGCCGCACTGGGATGAAGTGCACAAATGAAGCAGGGGACTCTTAATTGCTTTAGTGTTTTGATTTGCACTCAGACTTGGTGTTTAATCCCTAACTTTACTTATCCGTGAAGCCATATCTGGAAAAAAAATGTGCAGAAAGTATAGCTACTTTTACACATGTTCAGTTTATGATGTTTGTTTCTGCTAATGCTGATACAGTGTCATACCCTGTAGGATTCAGAAACAAACAAGTATATAGGTTAAATAAGTGATGCTCAATCAAACACTGTTAATATTATCCAGTGAATCTTTTCTGTCTCTGTCTACTACCGTAACCTGATTATACTGCCCCTCCCTCTAATCTCACACAGAGATATAATCACACACACACACGCACACGCACACACACACACACACACACTGAGGTGGTGGAAGATAGTTTTTGAACATTTTTTAGAGCACATACAGACAAATACGGGTTAAAATCTTCACAGGACACTCAGTATTACATATATAAAACGTAACGGTGTAAATGTTGTGGTACAAATTTGTTCACATCAATTAAGAAACACTTAACCCTGTAAGACCCAAATATAGAAAAAAAAAGACCAAAACAATAAATGAAGACACAATTTTATATATATATTTATATATATAAACCCACATATAGAAAAAAAAAGGCAAAAATTATATATATATATATATATATATACACCCCTAAAATATAAAAAATAGCCAAAAAATAGCCAAACTAATATATATATAATAGAAAATAATAGATATAAAAAATAAAATTTATGTATTTTTGCAGCAGTGGGTTTTACAGTGTTAAACTCCCAATTTTATATGATTGCAAAGATCAAAAGATCAGTTTGGCATTAATTCCACCAGACTTTCTTCTGTTAGCTTGATCATACATATTTGAATATTTAGCATGAGTTCTGCAATAATAAGGAACAAACTGCTGCTGTTATTCAGCATGTTAAGGTGTGATGACTTTAGAAAGTCTGTTGAACCGTTTGCAGCTGGATCTAAGTTTTCCAGTGTTTTGATTTGCAGCTTTTCTCTGTTTTACACCATTATAAATCTCTAGATTATTCAGTCAAACAACCAATTTCATGTCCTTATGCTGGCCTCAGAAAGCTTGAATGCCCTTCTCCTTCGCTTTTTTCTAATATTTTGTAGAGTGAATGATGCAAGATTGAAGAAAAACACGCAACCTACGGATTGAGCGATAATGAAAGTTATCATTCGGTCTTTGTGCATCACAGAGGCAGCAGGTTTCTTGCAGGAGAGACCCCATCGTTTAATCCCCCTGCTGAGGCCAGTGGGTGAACATGCGCTAATACATGCTTATCTTACTGTCAACAATTACTTTTGGGATCCACCGCTCCCATTAAAATAAATGGGATGAAGATGATCCCTGAAAATCTTTGTTTGTGTTAACCTCAACCTCTCAGGGATGAACACTGGCTGGGCTCAAAAACACCATCAGACCCTCTGTTGACAACAAGAATTCTGCTTTGAATGAACACAAGTGCACTGAATCTTTTTTATTTTTCTTTCCTGTGTGTTCAGATGCCCATGGCTGGCTGTCACCATCTGCCCTGCTGTGCCACCATGCTGTGCCATCCTTTTCCTTTTCGTGCTGGCCAACTTCACCATGGCAACCTTTATGGACGCTGGTGTGCTCCCAATGGGTTAGTAATCAAAGTCAAGTTGTGTTTACGGCAGGATGGATCACTTCCTGAGCGCCATTTCACTCGGCAATATTGTTTTGCAGCCAGCGAGGATGAAGACAAGGACGATGAGTTCCGCGCTCCGCTCTACAAGAACGTGGATGTGAAGGGCGTCCAGGTGCGGATGAAGTGGTGCGCGTCGTGTCACTTCTACAGGCCTCCACGCTGCTCCCACTGCAGCGTGTGCGATCACTGTGTGGAGGTGAGCGAGGGCAGCGGAGTGTGTGTGTGTGTGCGGGGAAAGTCAATAAAGGGGATTTCTGCAGGGTGAATGATGGACAGACAGAGAGGGTTATGGAGGGAGAGAGAGAGATCTCATTAATCAGGTTAATCCTTTTCTCAGATCCTTTGTGGCTTCAGTAGAAATACAATTGGAAAAAAAATGGCTCAGACAGCCTGTATTAAACTGTATATTGAGGGAGCATAGTGGATATTCAGATATCCCACAAGTTACAAAAGAACGCTTGGGCCAATGTATAATTGAAGGACATTTGAAATCTATGGGATATATCTTGCATATATTTTTTATTAAAAATAAAAAACTAATGTTTTTTATGTTCACTATGATCATGTCTTTACAAATCCCATAATTATATATTAAAGAAACAATCATTTATTGATAATCAATTACTGGATATCACTAAAATGTTAACTAAATAACTGTCTGAATTTAATAAAAAACATCTTCTAATTAGCTAAACAATAATATAATGAACTTATTCAAAATATTTTTGATTGTGTTCTTTTTATGAAGTTGAGATAATCATGACAGATATTTCTTTTTTGGCAATATATCAAATTTTATATGAAAAATAACAAATTGTATTTGTGTCTGAGAGAAATCCCTTTCCACTAAGTTCCCCATTACAAAAACACCTCTCAAGGAAGTGTGTTGATTCCAGATCACATGACCTGCTCCACATGATGTCATTTCCTCCTGAAGGATAGACTGGCAAGACTCCAAGGCTTTCTGAGTTATTTAATATAAAGTAGTGTGTGAGTCAAGTGTGGATTTATGGCATGTCAGCAGGTTTACTACAGTATCTTTATAAATAACTTTCAATTTTATTCAATTGTATATATAATATTTAGAAGAATCTTTCTGTAAAAACGCCATGTGGTGTTTGGTTTCAGGCGGCCGTGTTGATTTTAGGCCTGAAAACAGCAAAAATGTCAACTATGATACAAAAAGTCCCGCACTTATATATATTAACCCACTTACTTTTCAGAGCTTCACAATATTTAATTTTTTTTTTATCTGTGTAGGACTTTGACCATCACTGTCCCTGGGTAAACAACTGCATCGGGAGGCGAAACTACCGCTACTTCTTCCTGTTTCTGTTGTCACTCACCTTTCACATGATCGGCGTCTTCTCCTTCGGCCTCATATACGTCCTGCACCACATGGACGATCTATGGAAGCTGCACTGCACTGTCACGTATCCTTAAGCGCACTCAATGTACATTTGCAGCATTCATGCTGTCTATGAAAAGTATTCATTCCCACCTTGGTGATTTTCCCCTTTAACTCCTTTTCAGCATTGAATTTGTTCCTATTTCTGTGCAGACTGACAGTTCTGCAAGGAAGAATGGGGTAAAATTCCAGTGTCTACTGAATAGTGATTTAAAGGTGCTGAAAACATATACAATCACTTCTTCTTCATTTTGTATTTTTAATCGACATTAATTCAAAGAAATCTGTTTTCACTTTGACATGAAAGAGTCTTGATAAATCGGTGTCCAAAAAGCCTAATTAAACTGACCATAATTCAATGTTTTAAAGATGTAAAGAGTAGAGAGAACTTAAAACTGTCTTTTGCGCTCTATGGTAAAGTTAAAATGCCATAAATCATTAAAAAATAGAAAAGATTTATTGCTTGCAAAAAAAACCCAAAAAACCCTGAAATCAGTATGAACAGCAGTTGGTGTTGCTAAAGCTAGAGGATAATTATTCCACTTATTGTAAGTTTTTGCTTCGATATTTGTCCCTTCTTCGCTCTAAGTTCAGTAGAAATGATACTGAACAAACACCTAGTTTTGGCCTAATTTTCCAATGTGAAATGTGGAATAAAGTGATTTAGATTAAATATAAAAAATTTGCTGAGATTTAGTTCACTTTTTTTTTTAAAGCAAATGGCATGTCACAAATAATAATTTAAAAGACTGTCAGACAATTAAAAAAACTAATTAAGTTGCCCATAATTCATTATTGTGAGGACAAACTGGGAGAGACAACTACTGACTCTGGAGAGTTTGACCAAAATAAATTGTTGAAAGTGACCCAGAATTTGTACAAAATGTCATAAAATTGTCCACAATCACTGAACGTGTCAAAAATGACTCGCTGCATTCCAGAATTAATAAAAATTTGTCCAGAATGAGTCAGAAATGGTTGAAAATGACTCAAACTTTGTCCAGAATAACAGAAATTTATCCAGGATGACGTGAAACTAGTCCAACATTAATTAAAAATGCCCAAAATCATGAAGAAATGACCAGAGTTCAAATGTCCAAATGTTAGCAACCCTCAAAACTCACCTTAAACAGTGGCTGAAAGCGAACCAGTCTTGCGACCATTGACCTTTTAGTAGTTTGTGTATTTTTTGTAATGTCCTCTTATTTTGACCTATTGTCCTGTGTTTCACTGTTATATATTTTTTAACCTACCTAGGGACTATGGATGTAAATTAGCATTGTTGCTAGAATCCAGTGTATTTATGTCTATTGCTGCCTAAATAGATGTTCTTAATGTGCACTGTCCCTATCATGTAAATAAATGGGGAGAACTTCCAAAGGGGGTGTTTCTCAGACACTGTATCTGTGCTTTTATATGAGCAAATGTCTCATTGATTCCAATATAAAGCACTTTTCCTTATCAGTATTTCCAGTTTGGTAGTGATCAGTATATCAGGGCTGTTTCTCATCCCAGTCCTGGGCCTCACTGGATTCCACTTTTATCTGGTATCCAGAGGACGAACCACCAATGAGCAAGTCAGTTTGACTTCTCTAATATTAAACTACTGCCTAGAAGCATTTAAATGCCGCTATATAAATATGTTTGGATGTTCTCTACAGGTTACTGGGAAGTTTCAAGGAGGAGTAAATCCTTTCACAAGAGGCTGTTGTAACAACTTGGAGTATCTGGTTTGCAGTCCCATTTCTCCAAAGTAAGAAGCATTATTTTCCTGCTTTATTTCCGGCTTGGTATGCAGAATTGTTGTGCCTTATTTGCTGACACTTTGCTGGTCCAGGTACACAGCGAGACCCTGCAAGAAAACAGTCATCCACATCCAGCCTCCGTTCCTGAGGCCAGAGACGGACAGACAGACGCCAGTGAAAGCCAGGGACAACGGGATACAGAGCCGGGATCTCCAAAATAAAGTATGCATAAGCAGTTAAACATTTCCTCACTCACTGTCTGAGGACTGTGACCTCAGTTGTCAAGTGATATGAGATCTATCTCTTATGTCTCTGTGGGGTTTTTCTCCCTTCCTGCCAGAGACCCTCAACTGGAGCTGTCGAGCTGTCAGACATCAAACAACAGAAAACTCCACCGCCGCTGCCTCCGAAGCCGGACCACAGTCTGCTGAAAAGCCAAGTAGCTGCAATGGACGGTACTGAAGAGTGACACAAACACCAGCATCCTGTGATAACTACACACACAACTGCAGCAGTATTCCTCAGCATATATACTGTACTATGACGAAATTCCTCCTAGCATTCAGGCTGTTTTATTACATCTTTTGAAAGCAATAATTAAGTTTAATGTTTCTTACAAGCTGCAATATCTTTTTACTTTAGGGGATATTTTTACCTTTTTAATCCTCTGAACACCAAGCAGTTTCTGGGCATTTTATGCTCTTGTTATAGTTGAATTCATTGTTGGTTATTTTTTTTATCTGCAATATTCTTCTATTCTTATGCATTCTGAGAAACATGGATCATCCATTTCATATCTCCCTCAATGAGCAAAGAAACATTGGTGGTGGACGGCTTCTATCCCGGCACTGAGGGACAGAAATATTTAGAAAATCTTTCATACTATCAGCAATTAGACTGAATAATAAACAGATAAGACACCCATGTGATTGAATTTTCCTTCAGGGATAAATAAAGTTCTTGTATTGTATTTTATATAAAATCCTGCACCTTTATGGAAACAGAACAACAATGGACAGAAGTAGAGGGAACTTAAAATGTGTTTTGTGCTGTAACCTAAATCATTAAAAACAAAAAAGACAAAAAACTTATTTCACAAAAATGGGAAATACCTGGAATCAACTTATAGAGCATTTGGTGTTGCTGACGTGGAAAAAATACAACGGTAACTCCTCATACTGCCTGCAGTTCAGTTGAGTTGGAGAGAAAAGTACCAGAAAAACATTTCATTTTTGGTGATTTTGTTCAATGTGACATGTGGAATAAAGGGATTTTGATGAAATATCAAGATTTGTTCCTTCGGTTCAGTCAAGTTTTCTGACCAAGCAGAACTTCACAGATGGTTAATTCAAAGACCATCAGAAAGTAGAAAATCCTTGTTTTGATAAATGATGTCGTTTTTGGTGATAGTTTCAACAGATAACATGCCTCTCAAACCTGCTGCCAGGCTTGGAGGTTCAGAGGGTTAAAAAAAAAAAAAAAAGCAAAATATACGCTTGTAATCCACTTTAAAGATTTACAGCTTCAGTATGGAGCAGTGGGCTTTGAGCTGAGTGTTTTAGACAGATGAAGTATTTGGAGACAACTGGCACTGGTCTGTTTGTGAGTTTTGCTGACAACAGGAACAATGTAGAATACTGCTTCATCCCTTAAAACTCACTCAAAATGTCACTGCTGGGATATATGTGCAGATTTCTATGTATGTTTGTTTGTGTCTACAATTAATCACTAAATGATTTCATTTTCAGAAATGGGACATCACACCAAATCCATCATTCCTGTATCTATTCCCACCGTGCCACAGCTGCGTCCGGTCCTGGAGGCCATTTCCAGAGGATCGTCACCCATTCCTCCAGAGCAGGTGACTTTTAGAATGAGTGGGATCCTCAGTGTATAAGTTCTAGATTTGATCTGTGTCTGACAGATGCTGCTGCCTGTTTTTTTTATTATGTTGCTCAGTTGCTGAAGACATCAGAGCAGCAAGGGAACACCAGAGGTCCTGACCTCCGCTCCGAATCCAGAGAAAGCCCAGTCAGCCATCAGGCCGGTCTGCCTGTCCAGCCTCTCCTCCAGGCCGGTGCAGCGTCCAGCTCGCTGCAGCTCAACTCTCTCACGCTCAATTCCCGTTCTCTCACCCTAAAACACAGCGGCCGCCACGGCAGCAAATCCCATCTGTCCGCCGTGCACGCTGACGGTTTGGGATCCAACCCTCCACCGGGCATCATCTCCTCCTCCAGCCTGCTGGCCAACCACAGCAGCAGCAGCAGCAGCCTCCCCTACGATAACCTCATCAACCCTGCAGACCCTCAGTTCATTTCTCAGAGAGGGGCTCCTTCAGTCAGCTACCACCCTCACTTCATGTCCCTGGGCACAGATGGGGCAGTGCAACGGCCGCCTGCCCACACCTACAGTCCAGTGTTTATGGGTGTCTCCAGACATTCCCCTCAGCCTCGGGACCTCTCGCCATCTTTGCAGGGTCTCACCTCAAGAGATCCGTCGCCTTCTTTCCAAGGTTTTATTCAAAGAGACTCTTCTCCAGCTTTCCAAGGGCTCATGCCGAGAGACCTCGCGACCCAAAGTGTATCATCACGAGACGTTCCCCCTCCAGGAGTCGTCATGCGAGATTTGACCTCTCAAAGTCTTCGTGACAGCCTTCGGGATCTCGTACCGCAGGAGTTGACGCCACCCAAGTCGGCTGCCGCGCGCTATGACAACTTTTCCAAAACCATCATGGCATCCCTCCACGAGAGACGGGAGCTGGAAGAGAGGGAGAGGATGCTCCGTCTCCAAGCCAGATCCCAGGCGCTCTACGGCCCGGACATGGGGATCTACGACATCCCCAGCAGGAGGAGTTTACCACCGGACAACATCCGACCTGCAGGCTCCCGAGGCCCGACTCCCCCGGCGTACGGCTCCAGGGAGTTCCTGATGAGTACAGGCATTCTCGGTTACGGCATGAGAACCTCACCTCTCTCCAGCTCCTCCACGTCGTCTCTCACTCGTGGCCCCAAAACCTCCAGCTCTCCTCTACAGAGCGGCAGCAGCAGCAGCCTACAGAGCAAAGGCAGGTCTTCCTCTCCGGCCTATTGCCCTCCCGAGAGGCAAACGCAAGGCCTCCCTTCCTCTACGTCCACCCTGCCCCGTTTGTTCCCCTCGAACGCCTCCACCACCTCTCCGTACACCTCCTATGCCACCACAAAACGCTCCTCGCTCCTGTACTCCTCCGAGGGGAAGGACTCTGTCACGCTGGGAGCTCTGAAGTAAAAGAAAAAAAATAAATTCCGTGTTTCTGATGGTGTGAATGAATCATCTATGCAGCGTTAGTCTCAGTCTTCACAGCTCCAAAATCTTTTGTAAATAAGAGGCCATTTGGGACTTTCCTGTGTGGGATGGTGCGTGAAAAACAAATACACAGTGAAGGATAAACTTAGAAATATTCTTGCAAGGTCATTTGACCAAATGGAAAAAAACTAACTGTGACTCTCAGGATAGTTGTGCATCCTCTTACAGACAGAGGGAGCTCTGTAAACTCAAGAGCTATGTAAAGAATACAGATTAACTTATTATCTGTTTGTATGTGTTTTGATATTGCTTTGTGAAACAGTGTAATACCACATTATCTGACTCGTCTCCTGCTGGAAAAATAACCCTTGTTTAATAGAATTTTGTAGCTGTTTATATGAATAAACTTATTTTGTAATTTCCACTGCTGTTTTTATGTTATTTTGTGGTGTGAATGAAATCACCTGTGCAGGAAAATAAAAAATACAATGAGACTGTGACAGAGGCAGCTGCTCTAAATGAAAATTGCATTTCGCCGCTGCTTATCAATCTTGCTTCTAAGATATTACGCTTGTTGTAGATTTTACTCCCAAATCACAGGATCATTTTAGCTCATAACTGAACAGATGGTGATGATTTACGGAGATTGACTTTCAGGCTCATTCATTGTCTCTCAAAATTGCTACAGTGCGTGAATGCATACATTTGCACGGCAGCGACGAGAGCATTTCTGGGAAAAACACATGAAATTGTTACGCAAGAGGGAGTTTAATGAAATACAGCGGTGTAGCAGAATGATTCACTGGCTCTGCAATGCCAGTTTCTGCACTGTACTTGCGTGTGGCACCCTCTAGTGAAGAGTTTCAGAAGGTGACCTGATGTCAGTGAGGCATCCAGATCCAGCAGATGATGCTATTGTGTGTGAAATCCCAAAAAACGGCAGGGTCTGATGGAGGCTCTGTGATATGCCCCATATTCCATACACAGTCTCATTATCACCATGAGTGCTTATTAAAATAATAAGGAAAAAAATATGTTTTTTAGGTTATTTTCATTTTTTTTGACAGTTTTAAATGCCTGAGTAGCCTTCAGTCCCAGGACAGGCTCATAAATCAGGCAGAAATATAACTAATAACAGGACATTTTATTACCTCGAGCCCTGACAAACAATGACGCATTTCTGTTGAGGCAGCATATGACATGATTTGACACTTTGAGGTCACGCTCTCACGTGAATTGTTTGACCTTTTAGACAACAGATATAACGGTTACATCTAGAAAGGCCCGACTGATTTCCTCTGCTGGCAGATCTCTCAGGAGACCGGTAAATTCAGCATGATGCACAAACGACTCAGTCAGACAGGCCTAGTTAAAGACACGACGACAACAAAAGATGTGGAGCATGATCAAAAAAAAAAAAAAAAAAAGACGTCTCCCTGTCGGAGTGCCAGAGAGCAACAAGTAAAATGTAAACAAGATTGTTCAGTAGTCATCAGAGCGGTTGTTCTTGCCAAAAATATCTAACGAGATCGCAGATTACATGACACCGCCTTTCCACTGAGGAGATTGTGGATACGACGGGGAGGAAGTCAGAGGCGAAAGACGACGTCAGGGCCTTCAAAGCAGCATTAGACAACAAGCTGCTATTTGTATGAGTCACTGACATCTTCTCCTCAAGTATCTGTGAGCCAGAGGACAGCAAACTTTTCTGACTACATTTTATTACATTTTTTTAATCATAAAGGACCCAACAAGTGCATTGATCATCTCTATGTGGGGCATTCAAAACAACAAAGACATATGATACAATAAAAGACCTAATTAGCATCCATGATAACCTGTCTGATCCCTCTTCAAAAGCTGCTTCAGCTTTAATTTTCACCCTCATGTTGTCTTCATTTACTAGCACCAAATATATTGTTTCCTTGTTTGAAAAAAATCCAAAAATTCTGCAAAAAGTTCCCCAGTTTTTTGAAAATTTGCAAAACCTTCAGGAAGAAAATTCCAATAATTCCTTAAAAGTTTCCCTTAAAAATTTTATTTAAAAAAAATCCCCCAAATTTGGCAAGAAAATCCTTGTAAATATTTTCAGAAAATGAGTAAAAATCTTCCAAAAAAATCCTTAAAATATCTAAAGTGATGACATATTTATCAATAAAACTTCTAATATTTTCTTTAAGAACATTCACAAAAAAATCAACCAAAATCCAACAAATTTTGCTGGATTTTGGTTGATTTTTTTGTGAATGTTCATAAGAAATGTATTTTTTAACTTTTTTTTTTCCACCAAAAAATGTTCAAAAATTTCTCAGAAATGTTGAAAATTGGATATCAGAAGTTTCACTGTCAAATTTTTTTTCCTCCATATTTTCAAACTTTAAAATGGGTCAACTTTGACCCGCAGGACAAAACGAGGGTTAAATGATCCTGGTTACTAAAGGTCTTCTTTTTTTTAAAGGACGTGTGTACGCTGAAACAGATTTTAGTCCATACTTGACTATTTCTGTGAGGGAATTCTGCGATGTCGAGAGAGGAATGAGGAGCAGACTCAGAGGCACTCTGGAGATTCAGATGGCTTAGGATGAGAATAAGTTTTACTGATATCAGGAGAAGTGATACAACGAGCAACACAGTTATGTGAGCACTGGCAGCATCAATTCTGAGGATTCTCTTAAACCATGAGTTGGAATGATATTTAGATTACGGCCTAATATGGAGGCAACTTGTTTACTTCATACTAGACGAAACAATATCTAATCTTAACCAAGTCGTGTTTTGCCTACAGCAGTTGTCTCTCTCTCGTGTATCTTCTTTTGCAGCATCTGCCTTTCTCAGGGTCATATTAGGGACAGACAGGGCCTGAATGAGCTCCCAGCCTCAGATTGGAAGAAGCAAATAGGAACAGGGGTCAAATTTGAGGTGATCTATAGGTTCTACAAGTTGATTTAAGGTGACTGTAGTTGACAGATGCAACCTGCATGATATTCTGGGATGTCTTTGGCTAACAGCTGTGAAGAAATACCTCAGTAAGGAGAAAGAGATTCATTTTTCCTTCACAGTTTCCAAACCCAAATCATAATGCGAGAGATAGGGGACAAAATCTACAGAACATTAATCCAGCTACATATGAAGCGTTTGTCTCCCTTTAAGCCCTCATTCTGCCCTAAATCAGTGTTTTATAACCCCCCCAAAAAAGACATTTGCAAATAAGCGACAGCCCAGTGAGGATCGAGGCGGCATATGTGGAAGAATCTTCACTGATCGTGTAGATTTTTGTCGGATGACGTCAAGATTATAAAATGATGATTCGGTCAGCTGGATTGTCTGCCGTGCCTCTTTCCGGATGTGAGCTGTGATGCTTTGCCAACTAAAAAGAAGATGATGAAGGAGAGATTTAGCTGTTGTTTTTTTTGTTGCTTTGTGTTCAGTTCTTTACATCTTCATAAATATGACCTTGTGTGGACACAAATCATTTTCACAGGAAAACAGCATTTTAAAGATTAGGCAGTTTAGCACAGAAAATAAATTCAGCTACACAAAAGCATCAGGACAATTACCCATATGGCTCCAACTCCCCCAGTTTTCACATTCAGTCAGTTTCTCTGAGGTTTGTTTGCTCCAGTTTGAGGAAGTACTGATGAGTTTCCAGTCACAATCCCATTATACCAGAAAATAACACAACACAGTGACAGAAAACAACACATTACGGCCATTTTCTATTTCACATTAAAGTGTTTTGCATCCTGTATTTCCATTTGCAAATATACACCCTAGCACATACCTGTTCCTTTCTGTGTCCTGCCGACTCTAATATTGTCTTGTAATGCTCAGGTAAGCTGTTGTTTGTCTCAGAGGGGTAATGATGCTGAAATTCCAATGTTATCTTGTCCTTTCTTATGCCCTTATTTCAAATCCAACACAGTCACTCAGTCCTCACATGCATATGTGAACCCCTGCTTGGCTTTTTCCATTTAGCAATCAAATCGTACACCTCCTTGTACTGCAGAAATGACTCCATGTAAGGATAGACGATTGGATATTCTGATGTTTTCCTTCCTCGCTCTGTTGTTTTCTTGCTGCCTTGCATCCCTCCTCCTCCTCCTCCCCCCCACATCACCCATCCCAGTTTTCGTAGCCAGAGGTAAAATGGTAATGACGGTAATGACAAGGCTGCTGTGCGAAGAGGAATTGCAGGTCGTTGAGTTAGAGGACTGGATCAAAAGTGTTCTGAGTAGACTGTGGTGTCTGAGAAGTCTTCCGTCTTACATCATGCTATTTTTACAATGTGTCCCCATAACAAATACATCTCGGAAGAAATTGGTGTCCTCAAACTCTACATTTGTCGCACTTATATCTCAACCTTCCAGTATGAAACTTGCACTGTTGTAAATATTAATGCAACTCCTGAGACTAAACCACAAACGTGCTGTTGTGTTGAAGTTGCAATGCAAACATGTATTCACTAAATGGTCTCACACTGATGAGACCAATTGTACATTGAAGGATTATTTGTTCCTTTAATTGTTCCCCCTGTCCATCAGACATGACATGACATGATATATGACACAACGTGACACAGTACAATCCGATACAATTTGATACAATATACTTAATTATCCCAGCAGAGATTATTTGGTCCTCTAATTCTTCTCCTCTGTACAACACGATATGATATGACAAGATGTGATGCAATATGATATGATGTGATATGATTCAGTGTGATACAATAAAATACAATGTGATATGATACAATGCCGATACTATGACATTTTTGCAGTGAAGGTTCTACTATGGAACCAGTTTGACATGTTCAGGCGTTCTTTGTGTGAAAACTCCGAGATTTCAGGTATCAGAAGATGGTTTTCAACTTTCTTTGTTAACTTTCTGCTTCAACTTTAAACTAAATTTCCTTCACTAAGCCAGCCCTCTGGACTTCCAGTAAGCTGTGTTCCTATTGGCTGTCCAGGTGGCTGTTTGGTGTTATCAGGAACACCTGAGCAGCTCAGTGTCTTCCTGCTTTATGTCTGCAGTCAAACATTTCCTCTGCTTCTCTTGACCACTGGACCGGGTTTTCTCTCTGTTGCTTCAGTTTGTTCTTTAGGCATTGACTTGCAGCTTCCAGCTGTAAAATTGTCTTTAATGTGCTTCTTGGTGTGTTTTAGGGCTTTGTACTGGATAGTTGTCTTGGTAAATGTGGTTCTTTAGCCACAGTTAGCACATGGTGCTAATGTGTGCAGTGATTAGTGGATTTGGTGCAGCTGAGTTGTGTCTTTATCTTGGCTGTAGTGAGTCTTTAGAGGTTTTTGGTCAGACACATTCTGTATTCTTGTTTGTGAACCAATGTTGGTTGTCCAGAAGGTAAGAGTTCCTGTCCTGATTCTCTGTTTAAAGAGCTTCTTTGGTAGGCTGCAGGAGACTTTAGCGTTTGGGTTGTGCTAGTTTGGTTTTTGTACGGTTTCATTTGGACAACTATCTTGAGGCCCCTCCATGTGGTTTAGTGAGGTTTTCTGGAACAGTTCTACAAAGCAACCTGCAGCAGAAGAGACTTAGTTTTTAGGAAGTTCTGGAGACCAGACTTTAGAGCAGCAGAAACATTTGTCAGCAGTTTGAGCAGGAGAAGATGAGCTTCAGAGTAGAAATGAGAAGGAAACCTTCTCGACTCGTGTACCAAGAGTTTAAGGAGGTTGTGAAGAGTCTGTAGTTCTTTGGTCTGAAAGCACCAGAAGAGTCGACTCAAAGGAGAAAACAGGAGATATTGTTCGTTCTTCTGTCGCTCTGCAGTTTCCAGTTTCCTTAGACTGAATATCAAGTTTCTATTTTAAATGATTTCCTGTGTGACCCCAAGAAGACTTAAATAAACTCCGTCCATCCCCTGAACACAAAAGATTTTATTACCATGTTCAATTTTTTTTATGTTTTTCAGTTTTAATCATAGTTTTTTATTTTCTCTTTGCTTGTGTAGTTTTGTCATCTGTGTGAAAGGTTCTAAACAAAGTTGAATTGATGAACTGAATAATTGACTAACTCATGATTGTGACAACAGAAGTATTTTTATTGTGATTTAAGGGTTTGTTTCATTTTTAATGTTGGGGGTAAAATCTTGACAAAAAAGATTAAGGAAATTACATTAAAAAAGCAATTAAATCAAAGGAAAAAACATTTAATACAATAAAACTTTATAAGAAATTTAAACATTAAATACAATTAAATTATAATCAGACAAAATATTTAATTAGATAATTAAACAGAAGATACCAAACATGTAATTATGAAATTGAACAAATTTTTCAACAGAAATATTAAACATTAAAGATGAAATATTTTAGATAATTAAACAATTTAAAAAATACAAAATATTTAATTAGATTAAGCCTTTAAAAAGACAAATTAAATGTTTAATTAGAAAATTAAATCTTAAAGGCTAAACATTAAATAGTAATTAAGCTAACTCTCTTCTCTGGTCAACACACACAAATAAACTCCACCAACTCCTGGGGTTCACTGCTCACATTATATCTGACTCTGAAGGTGAACATAAAGTTCATTAAAACCGGCACCGATCAGTAAATTATCATTTATGATTTTATTAGTCCATCAGTGTCTGCTAGTCCAATCAGCCGAAGGACTGAATTACTGAACTGAAAACTGATTAAAACAAGACAACGGACACTGAAATTGTCTGTGGAAAATGAGCTGCTGCTCCTCTGATAAATACCACCAAACTGAAACAAACTGGAAGTGTTGCTTTTAGACATTTTTTAATAAATAGCAAATATGAGGCTTTTATTTTTTTGGAAGTAAAAGGAAACATTGCTTATCCGTAGTTTCGCTAACTTAATTTTAGCTGCACTTTCACCATGTTCTGACAGATCATTTTTTATATTAAAATAGCTGCACTTCATTTGTATATTTGGTCATTTCTTATGTTGCTGCTGTTTCACTGCAATCCTATTTTAATAATATCACTTTAAACACAGATAACTGAAAAGAAAAAAACTGGCTCTGAAATACTCAATGAATTAAATCGAGATATTTCAAATTGAAAAGAAACACAACATTGACTGAAAGATTTCAGTCAATTGAACCTTAAATTCATTTACCTAAGGAAACCATCCTTTAATGTCTTACCTTAAAATGACCAACATTTAAAAAAAAAAAAAAAATATATATATATATATATATATATATATATATATATATAGCTGCAAAGTAAAAGTTACACACTAAAGATGACTCACTGACGAACATTTAATGACATTAACTCAATTATTTTGAGGAAACAGAAATCCATTTCTAATATTTCTATCAAATATGTTTGTCTATAAAATACACTGGACAGTAATAAAAATACAATATTATATATATATTATTTATAAAGTGTGACTTTGAAAATGTAAACAAACTGTAATAAGCGTTAGCTAGCTGCTCCACTTGCTCTGAATATTTTTGTTGTCGTCTTTGTCAAGCCCAAATGAAAAATTAATCCATATTCTGGCTACATTACAGACAACAGCGTCAGCACCTAAAGTTGTGTGCCAACTGCCATTAAACAAAAAGAAGAAGAAGAAGAAGAAGACAACAGCGTCCATGGAGTGACCGGAAGTTAGCCGACCTAGCGGAAGTGTTAATGAGGTCTGCTCTGGCATGTTTTATTACTGTCAGACATGTAGCTTTTAAAATAAATCTCCTCCAAGACACAGAGCTGTAGCTCCGTTTCACTGTGAGCTCTAATGTTTCTCTGTGTGACTGTATCTGATTTCCTCTAATAAAATTCTCCAGTTTACTGGAGCTGCAGCCATAGATATATATCTTCTGATTCATATATGTACTCACTAGTCTGGTCCGATGCAGTCTCGATGATGACGTTTCAAAAGTACGTGAGAACGCAGGTACGAACAGTTATGTACTGAGAAACGGCCACAGTCTTCTTATCGCAAAGGTACAAAGCTGCTCGTCTTCTCCTCCGGCATCAGGAAACATCTTCAAAGCTTCTTCACATCCAAACGAAATACAATCAAAAGATCAAACTAACGTCATTGGTGCATTCAGGTGCAGTCGGACAACGAAGTTGCATCCAGGAGCGTCGGAAATCGGAGCATCAGTAATGTAAATTTCCAACGATTTTTTTTTTTTTGGGGGGGGGCACAACGGGGTGGCCAATCAGATCACTGGGGGTGGGGGCGTGAGGTCACTGCCACTGAATTGAACACTTTCACATTTATTCCCCTCTTATATCTCTCCCCTTATATCCCTGCTGCTTAATGGGAGAACTGAGCTGCAAGATGTCCTGCCAGTATTTTGAATCGTGGTCTGAATGGTGTCAGGGTCGTTCTCAAACACATTTGGAGCTCATTGGTCAGTCTGGTACGATATTTAGCTTGGATTATATTCATAGATGAGAAAACTGCCTCATAGCTGTATGTTCAGCCAAACATAATCAGCATGTGCAGGGCTACTTTCTTCTCGGTCTCGCATTATTTGTCTTTCTATGTACTCTGTCTTCTTGTCTGTCCTTTGCCTCTAAATTGTTTTCTGAACATTGAGCTTGCTTACAATGCAGAGATTTCATTGGCTGAGTAGCATCATGTGGGATGCCTGAATTCGTATGTACTTGGTCTGTGTGTTTCCTGAGCTGTTAACCGACGACGTAAACACTGGAAAAGCTGCGCCGGGATAATAGAAACGACCTGTGAAATTTAAAATGTTAATACAATTTACTGATTACAGGTCTGGGGAAACCCGTTGACCAGCCCCACTAGACACTGGCCCACTAGGACAGTGGTCCGTATGGCCAGTCCACCCCTGATCTACAACCAGATCAAACGGGTATCTGCGGAAAATACTGTGCACCATGTGTTTCAGCATCATTACCTTTCTGATATGTAAGAACAGAGACAATTGAAAGGTAGAATATTGACTTGCACACAGACTGAGGGCTGTAGATCATTTTCTTCATCTCTTCCACAGGATTACCATCATGAAGGAATCTTCTAATGTCAGATATTGACAATAAGAAAGACTAAAAATTGGCCAACAGATAATTAGCTTTCTTCACACAAGCAGTAAGTAAGAACTGTTTGAAATTCAGATTTTTGTGGTTATAGTAGAGAAAAAGTAGCTGACTTTAAAAGGTCAACAAGCTTTTGGTTACAGGACCTGAACACTGCTTTTCCATGATAACAATAACAACTTAATAACAGCAATTGATGTTGTGTAGTTCAGTTACATCCGATGCTTTGTGCCTCTGGATCACTTGCTGCTCTGTGTTGCCATGGTTCTTCTTACTAGATGCATGATACTATGGAACACAAAGCAGGCGACTGTGAGGCGTCATTTCAGGAATATGGCCTCATAATAACCCTTTAACATGAGTAGATTTCATTGAAATCAATCTCTTAGTCACCTAAATCTTTGATGCTATTTCTTCAGATGCTGCAGACTGACCTACATTTGTGCCACTGACTCTCTCAGTAGCTGTGGGTGTATCTCTCTCTCAGTCTCTTTTTCTCAGCTCATTGATATGCCTGATCATCAGAGGCATCGCTGAACTGGCTGATTGTCATTTTCAGCTGCAGTGCCACTGATGCATTTCATTTCCTCTCCGGGCTCTCTGTTGGTGTGATTAAGCACTTGCTGCAGTGACACTTGACAAGGAGGATTTGGATTAATAGCAACCCTGGCTTGTTTCTCCACCGGAGGGGGCATATTTTATAATATTTACATTATTTATCAAATCACTGGGGAGGGATGCATTGTAGTGCTGCTTCAGGCGAAGTTGTTTTCTGTATGGGTGATCCTGACTGGCAGCTTTTGCTGTTACTATAGCCTGCCAAAGGGGTGCAGCATTAAGTCAACATGAAAGCCGGGACGTCAGGTGTTGCTTTGTCATTTATAGTCTGAAGACAAACTCTCAATCTGACGGGATCCTTTGCAGGCGCAGCAGAATTTGCACAGATTTCAGGTTCACTCGCCTTGAATACAAACAGTCTGCCTGCACTTAACCCTAAATGTGTAAATCCTTTCTAAATACACGAAAATGAAAGGTGACCTTTCCTCTCTGTAGCAGATTTGGTGACCTTTTCTGGTATTTCCAGTGTTATTATGCACTCAGTGTGGCAGCGCCATCTGAAACATGAGCAGCATTCAACGCTGCTGGCATCATTTCCTCATTTTTGTAAACTCTTCACAAGATGTTTTGTCTTTGCATTAAAATAAATTAGCCTCAGCTGCACACGCCAGCTCGAACAGAACAGAGGTGGGCCGTGCGGGGGTTTAATTAGGACAAAAATGTGCATTGACTGTGCCTCTGTGTGGCCGAGTCCACAGGAAAAGGATGTGAAATGCCCTACTGAGCACCAAAGACTGTGTGGGCATTTCATTGCAATTAATACATCACCGTACACACCGTAATGCAATATGTCTCTTTCTCTGTGGGTGTTTGTCAACATATCCTGTGAATTAAACTGTACTGTGCACCCTCTGTGTGGATAATGGGCAGCAATAATTACATTCATCCCTGTCACATGACACAGGCAATTTACTATCCATTTACTGTGTGATGAAAAAGAGCTCCATCATCTGCGACTCAGCAACAACAGCTGACGTGTGTCTGCAAAAATGTGCTTCAAACTCACCAGCGCATCCACTCGAGCTGGATTTATATTCCTGCTGTTTACATGGGAAAATGGTTTCATGTGTATTTGTGTGCAAAAAAACATTTAAGGTCAGGGAACATGGGGCTGAAAAGAATTCACAGACTGTAAAAAAGCAGCAGAGACATTTTGTGGTATTAGCAGAATCCAGGTAGACTGTAGTGGAACATGAAGTCCTTAATTAAAAAGGACACATGGTTGGAGTCCTTGGTGGCATTAAGACAGTGTGCAGGGTAGGTGCTGCAGCGGATTTTCTTTTGCTGTCTTTATAATTAGATTTTGAACAGAAAATAAACAGGAGACTGCCATGAAATATTAGGAAGCAAGGGCGGGGGGACGATAAAATAATAAAAAAAAAAGGGTCCAGGATGCCGCAGCCGACTAAAACACACAGTTTTCACCTCCGACCACGAAGCTTTCCAGCTTTCTGCTTCCCAAAGAAAACCGTGCACTTCATTTCCGTGCAAAATTAAATGCAGGACGATCTTTTCATGAACAAATTGCACTGGTTAGACTTTTATATCCTGCTATAAAAGACTGACAAGAAAAAATGTTTTAACCTTGAATCTGTGAAAGAGGTTAACTCTTTCAGGATTTCACTCTGCACCATAAGGGAAACATGTTGGTTGTTCAGCCTGTGTTGACTTTAGAAATGCATGAATTGTATCGTCAGACAATGTGGCTCAACACAGTCCTCCGTTTATCTGACCTGAGTTCATAAATGATGCATTTAGTAGCACCTGCACTGAATCAATTCAGAAAATGTGTTCTCTATGAATCTTTTCTGTTGTAACTCTACATTTAGGTGCAAACAAGATAGTCTTGCTATTAAATAACACATCAAGATAAAGGATAAAAGAAGAAAACAAAGGTAATTTAAAATCTTTTTCATGTGTCACACACCTAAAAAGTCCTGCACATTCTTCAGTTTTTTTATGGTGTGAGATTTCTGGTTCAACACTTGTGACGTCCCCAACACATCTCTGTTCAGGATCTTTTCTTCTTTGTTTTTCTCCCCACCTCACCTGGTGGGCAGAATTATTCAACACAGACTTCTTCACTCCCTCCTGGAAGGCTGGTGCATTTGATTTGATTTGGTAATTTGGTTCTGTCTTCGAGCAAGGCATGACAGACTGCTGAATCCCCTACGTACTGAAGCGCTGTCAGTGAATATAAAACTAGATTGAGTAATAATTTCTCCCCAAGATGAGTCCTTGTCTGTCCTACTACATAGTTCAGATTTCCACCTTCATCCACAGCCTGAAGGAAGACTGAGAGACAGTTTGATGAGCCTGAGATTAATGTGGCTGCTGTTGCATTCATCACATCTATAGTTGAATAAATACAAGTGCTAGCACGACAAATGGTAAAATGATGTAAAACGCTTTGATTTGCAAAGTACAGTGGACAGATGGGTAAATATGACAGAGAGGAAAATCTCTGAAGTAATTTGTGCCCACACAATCAATGCAAGATCTGATATATAAGCACATATATCAGTCTGAGGCACATTCAGTATTTATTAATTAAGTCCACTTGAGATGGGAGATGAATGATTTAAAACAAAACTATTTAATCATGTCAGGTACATGAACTTATCAAATCACATACACTCAGACAAATCAGTCATAAAGGCACAAGCATTTGGAAAACTTTAAATCCAGAAACGTTGCCAGCATGACAACACATTAAAGCTTTAGATGATCATTTAGTTCACTCCTGGAGGAAAACAATGTCTGGAATATTCAAAATCTGCATAGCGGCTTCAAAAATTCACTTATAATTATGCTTTGAAAGTGATCTGCAAAACACTCCAGGAATTTTGATTTAGGATGTTTCTACTAAGCCTCTGTTTTGTTGTCTTTTTTAAAAGTATTGCTTCATTTAAGATGTGCATAAAGTAACAATAATACAGTTGAAGTGAGGATCGGCAACTAAAACAAGCCATGGGAAGATTTTGGAAGTTTAGATTTAGGTCTGTGATGAAACACAAACTCTTGTCTCAAACATGATGATCTAGTCTTTTACTACCCATCACCCACCCAGACCTCCTCTCTCACTGTCTCGGGTGCAGAATTATAGATTACAAATGTCATCCCAAAGCACACTGCATGGGTCAATATGTAATTGAAGGACTTTTGAAATGAAAGAATGAATGTTTTTTTATGTTCATTATGATCATGCCTTAAAAAATCCCAGAATTATTTATTATGGAAATAAAAAAAATGACTGGACATCACTAAAATGTAAACTAAATAACCATCTGAATTTAATAACAACCACCTTCTAATTAGCGAAACATCAACAAAATGAGCTGATTCAAAAATAGTTTTGTTTTCTTTTTAAGTTGAGATAATCATGACAGATGTTTCATTTTGGCAATATATTAAATTTAAATGGAAAATAACAAATTTTATCTGTGTGACCCAGAAATCTCTTTCCACTAAGTCCCCCATTACAAAAACACCTCTCAAGGAAGTGTGTTAATTCCAGATCACATGACCTGCTCCACATGATGTCATTTCCTCCTGAAAGACTGGCAAGAGTCCAAGGCTTTCTGAGTTATTTAATATAAAGTAGTGTGTGAGTCAAGTGTGGATTTATCGCACGTCAACAGGTTTATTACAATATCTTTATAAATAACTTTAAATTTTATTCAATTGTATATATAATATTTAGAAGAACATTTCTCTAACAATACCATGTGGTGTCTGGTTATAGGCGGCCATGTTGATTTTAGGCCTGAAAACAGCAAAAATGTCAACTATGATACAAAAAGTCCTGCAATTATATATTGACCTAGGTGACTCATTGGAGCTGATATAAAACCACTGAGGTGTTGTATATCCAGTGTTTGGCTGGTCTTAGCTCTGCACTTCAGATCAATAGAAAACAGGAAAATAATGTTCAGCCAGAATTGGCCCCTGTTGCTCACTGATCACAGACTTTGGAAATACCCTCCATCATTCATTGCTTTGTCGATGACACCCAACTTTTCATTTCCACAAAGCCAAAAACCTCTTTTCCTCCCTCTATTCCCACCAGTTGTCTCCAGGCCATCAACATCTGGACGTCAGACAACATTCTCAAACTCTCCGGAAATAAAAGTGAGGCTCAAAGACCTGACATCCCGAAAGCTGCTCTTTCACTATTTCCACTGGTCTGGTTTCGCACCGACTCAAAAGTCCTGGTGTCAAACTCGACAGAATACTTTCCTTTGACCATATCACCCTTCTTCGTCATACAGCTCCTCTAACTCCCTGCTCATCAATGTATTCATTACAAGAATCTACAACTTACCTTCAAAGCCCTCCATAATCTGACTCCCCCACACCTGTCAGACCTTCTCCATCCTTACAGCCCCTCCTGATCCTCATCGGCTGCTATGCTGTCTGTTCCTGCACTGTGGGCACCTGAGCCTTCAGCCGCTCTGCACCAAGACTCCGGAAAACTGGACACAACTCAAAATGTATATGTTTAGATGAGCATACTTACTATAATTCACCTGCAATCAGGTCGCATCAACTCTGATTTTAATACTTGCTTTTAATAATATGCAGTTTTATGCTTTGATGTATTTATTATAAGGTGTTCTGGTGACTTTTGAAAGGCACACACAGATGAAATCACTTATTAATATTATTATTGTTATTGTGTAGCCAGCACAACATGTTGCTAAAGGAAATTTTAAATGTGCAGCATGAATCTTTAAACCTGTAGCACACCAAGCAGAGAATAGTCTCCCGACATTCAACATTTGAGCCGTGTGCATCCATGAAGGTAGCTGGTGTGTTGATGGAGGTGAAATGGTCATTTGGGGGTTTAAATCCAGTAGGACCCACTTAATGAGTTCACTGTATAACGGGGTTACCGCAGGCTCATGTTAATGCCTAGAAGTTAAAAGTGGTTCATTGAAAATGAAGGAGCCTGCAGGCAAAACACGCTGACACACTGAAAGATGTGCATGATTCAGGTGGATGCACACGCTTTGTGTCACAGCAACTCCCACCGGCAGTCCAACAGGGAGGCAATGCAGCCTGTAAACAAGGCCCAGAAGGGAGTTCTTGAAGGCAAAGCTCAAGTCTAGACTTATTTAATGCCCACACATACATGTGAGGCCAAGTTTACAAGCTGGAAAAAGGCTCATCATGAATGAAACATGGATTGTGGTTCAAGGATATATACAGCTGACATTTTGTAACATTAGGTGTAATAAATTCCAAGTGGATTCTCCAAAATGTACTAGCTGAGAAAATGTCAGCAAATGCAGTATAATTCATTTTAAAAATTAAAAGGTCTCATCCATCATGAGTGACATTTTAAGCTCTCGCTCGAACGTGTCACTACCTACTGTCTCACGCTGACTCGCAATCACCGCTCGACTTCCTGTTTGTCTGAAGCTTTGCAGAGAAGAGCGTCAGATATTAAATATGGTCACCTGTGACTTGAAATAGGTCTATTAATGTATTTCTCCAACACACATTCAGTCGACTAAACATAAAGTTTGAACATGTTTTGCCTTGCATGCAGTTTTCACATTAACTGGTGATCTTATCTGGAGAACTTATAGAAGAAAAAACCTGAAACACACACATATATGGATGGTGTGGCGAGAAAAGATTTACCAAGGATTTTCTAAAAATCCTTCTTTGTTCTATAGTGTTGTGCTATCTACTACTAGGCTATTAATGATGCTTTTATTGGTGACAGATGTTCTAAATATTGCTGTTTGCAATGAACTGGGTTAAGGTTAGGGTAAAAAACAATATGAGGAGACCAGTCCTCTCCTTTTTACTCCACCAAGAAACTCAGCGGAGTTATGTTTGTCTGTCCGTCTGTTATTTCGTCTGTGCGCAACATTACTCATAACACACGCCAGCGCTCAGCACAAGGTTATTTTGTTTGTGGGTACATCCATGTTAAATGGCCACATTCCATAGAGCCGTGATTTCTGATCATCAATAACTAATAAACAAATGCTGCATTTCTAAAAGAAAAAAGTCGCATTTCTGACAATACCACATGGTCGAATGAACAGCCTTGGCAGGGTGCCGCGCTCTCTGAGTGCTTTTCTTGTTCTAGTATTGGACTCATTTTTACATCTGCATTGGAAAGCATTTAGAAAATCCATCAGTGTATGAAGTAGTCAAAAAAATACCTATTGTGATGATACTACTCTGGTGTCTATGGGTGTCTGTCTCTGACCCAAAACCATTAAGACACTTAATGTTTGGATTTTCCATTTGATAGGACTTTTTGAATGTGGAGATGGAACAGTGGGAGAGCAGTGAAGAGCACAAATCATTTCTGGAACTAATGGATCTCTTGTTAGGAAATATTTCTAATGTACAAAAAAAAGTGCTTCATGGATGTTGCTTTGATATGAGTACAGAAAAATGAAAGACTTATTTATATGTTTTAATGAAAGAGTCAAACGCTCTTGAGTATAAAGAAGCCCGAACAGCTTCTTACTTTTTAACTGGTTTACAGGTGAATTATGGATGATGATGCCTGAAACAAAGAATTCAAGGTTCCTTTTGAAGTGTCACTTCACCTGTTTCTGTTGTGATGTGTGTACTTTGAATGATATTGCCAGGGACACCATAAAGTGAAAGGTAGCAAGAACAAAGGATCGCATGAAATGAGAACAGAAAGAAAAGAGCTGATCGCCTTTAAATGAAACATACCTCAAAGATTCAGAGGTGTTGGCTTCAAACATGACAAACTGTAGACCATCAGAGACTATGAATTATGGAGGAGGCACTGCAGAGGCCAATAAGGATTTCTAAATGCTTTAAGATCAATGATATCGAGGGGTCCTCTTAAATCAATAGGAATGACAGCTGATAGAGAGCGCTGGTTTGTAGCTGATAGCAGATCATTTTTTTACTTGAATTACTGCTGTCTCAGTGCAAGTGGTCTGGTGGAAAATTGGAAGACGTCCTGGACTGTTATTTTTTTTTTTAAATTGAGAAATAAAGTAAGCCAGAGGAATTCATCACCATCTATTATTGTTTCAGTCAAGTGGAACACTGGTTTAGGTCTCGGATAAGCTGTAATGTTTCCCAAAGACATGCAAAAATATGACTGTGAAGCATTTCCCTGACTTGTTTGCAGGATATTGACTCCATTTTTACATAAATCCTCTTTGTTTCAGTCTTATTTATTACTTGAACCAACTGGCAGTGCATTAAGCAGGTGCAGTATGTTGTAGATTTGAGGGTGAACTGTGATGGGTGCTGAAAAATAAGAGGGGGGATATCGTGTTTGGTTTGCTTTGCAGCGAAAATCTTTTAGTGTTTCTGTGCTGCATGCAGCGTTCATGCACCTTCCCATCCCTCCGTTCCCCATCCCTCGTTCCTTGCTATGCTGCACATGGGTGACATAGGAGTGAACTAGTGCGGGCTGCTCTGTGCTCCAGCTGCATCTGCTGCTGAGCCCCCAGGGAAATAGTGTGTGTGTGTGTGTGTATGTGTGTATTCTGCCTGTGCACCAGTGCTGCCCAGAAAATATGGGGAGAGCACAGGGATTGCAGGGCTCTGCACTTACCTAAGCCATTCACAGGCTCAGCATCACACAGTTGATTCAGCACCTTGCTAATAGCGCACACATTAACTGCAGCACAGATCAGAGGAGGAGTGCAGTTATGAGAGGCAGCCCGGCGTTTGTTCTCGCTCATTGCGTGTGTTTGTGTGTGTGTGTGGATGTATGTGAGAGAACGTCTGTGTTGAGCAAATGTGTGCATGGTGCGTCTAGTGTGTGTTTGTGAGAGAAAGAGAAATAGAGGCAGCAGAGAGAGTGAGAGCGGGAGGGAGAGAGAGGGAGAGAAAGAGCGGACGTGTGTTAGTGGGAGCTGGGAGGAAGGATGGCTGCTCATGTTTGAACTGCCTCAAATGCTCAAAGGGAGAGTCAAGGCAAAAATTCAGCAGAGGCAGAGAAGCAGACGTCTCACTGGGGGACGCATCTTGTTCATCATTTGTGGGGAAGCAGAAAAGATTTGGCAATGCCTGCTGAAGTGAAAGAGGTAAGTGTGTGGTGGAATGGCTCTATTTGCTCTGTACCCTCCCTCTTTTTTTTTTTGCCCATCAGTTTTTTTTTTCTTCTTTCTGCAGAAAACTGTAGCAATCCTCAGCTTTGCATTCTGCCTCTGTCATGATGAATGAAGCAGGCATCAGTCGCTTCACCTCCTTTTCCCTCTCACTGCTGCTCGGTGCAGTCTCCTTGTGTGTGTGCATGGGGACATGATGCTAACATCTTCATCAAGTGTGTGTGGGTCTGTGTGTGTGCTGCACGCGCATGGTTGTGCATGTATACAGATGCATAGGAAATACAAGGGGATAATGTTAGATTGCACTATGGGGAGAGCTTTCTCCTCTGGGGGGTGGGGGGTAATGCTGCACACATCCTGATGTATCAGTGAGACATTAAATTTGACCATGCAGCATTTAACTATTTGAGGATCAGAGTGTAATCTGGAGTGAAATGTGGCTCCAAATGGAAAGTTTGAGAGTGAATATCCTCTCATCGTTATGGGCTGTCATTTTGAATCGGCATTTCTTTTCAGTACCAACAGCGTGGTTGCATTAAGGTTAAACATGGTGTGTTGCATAATGGACAACTGTGTTTGAGCAGGAAACTGGTCCTAAATAAGAATGGTCTTTTCATGCATCTACCATCGCAGTTTGCAGCGTAGAGTCACAGATTCTGCACATTTGCACTCACCAACACGAGCATCACCGATTCAACAGATAGTAGAGGGCAGATGAGTTGTGGCGAACTTGTGACTAATGTCTTCTGACATCAGTGGGCTGATGTCATGTTTTATTATCCTGTGGAAACATTACTGTTTCAATCCTGCAGTTTGATAAAGACAAGCTGCCTGTTCGAGCTAATTTATACCCAAGTTTGATCACTACAAAATGACTCCATGCCCCCATTGATGTAATTGCAATAGAGAGCGTCCATTTTTCAAATAGTCTTTCTGGAATAGATTTGTGACAAGTTTGAGTCACGGCTTGTGCCCATCATGCCCTTGAGCTAGCCACCAAAATCTGGACTCACTCAGCATTAGATCAGACTCTGTGTCTCCCAAAATAATACCCTGGCTGCAGCTGGCCTCAATACTCAGAGTTGATGGGAACAAGATGCTAATCATGTCATTCTGTCTCCTGCACCACTGCACCTAACATCTATATGTTATACCCTGTTTTTTTGTTTTCTTGTTTAAAAATAAAAAGCTAAGTCAGATTCAGAATCATCATCTTGACCTATTTGGCTCTGTGAGCACGCTTAGTTAGTGATGGTGCAGTGAGTTATTTAAATGAGCTTTGACTCACAGTGGCCTGGCCTTCCCTGGAGCTTGAATCAGACGCGGGACAGCACACAGGCCCCTGTCCAGCCTATTATCGTCCTCCAAATCCTTAATCAAGCTGTCTGTAGAGGACAGTAGAACCCCGTCTGTCTTTTGGCCAGGCATTCATTTAGTGCCGCCTAACAATATCCAATCAACCCCCACCCTGAGGCCTTCAAGCCAGGATCATCTCCCCGCTGCCAATTTCTCCCGGGTGACCCTTTCATCTCCTCTTCCTTCTGACACATTTTGTACATGGATATGAGGAGCTCTTGTGTTTGGTGAGGTGTTTGAAAATCAAGCTCCCTCTCTTCCTCCCTCTCTCTGCCTCTCCACATCCAGTCAGCTGTTCACTGCAGCTTGATTTAATGCAGTGGAGTTTAGTTCTCGCCACTTGTTCGGTTTAATGCTGCAGCCTCGTAAAAAAGGAGAGTTTGGAGGAGATTGAACTGTTTGCCTCACCTTAGCATGCTGCATCTGTGCTATTGAGGCATGATGCATTTGAAAATTAAACTATATGCATATTTCTTCAAATGAAAATTGGTTTAGATAGTGGATAAACAGAACAAGTAGTGACTCATAAATGACACAGTGGACTCATTTTCCCCATAATTTAATTACATTTTAATGTTTTGATTGGTTGTTTGCATCATTTATTTTTGTGCTACATATTAGAAGGATTTCACTGCTGCACTCAGAGGGGCTTGAAGACTGAAAGAGGTGTGCCAAATAATCCGTTATTTATTGAGATCAACAGAGCAGTGAATTAAATTTTCGAAGACACACACTGACGCGAAAGTTTGTAAGAAAGTCAGCATAAAAGGTGTTTACAGTCAAAAACTGCCTCCAGTTCTTTCTCGGGCCGAATTGCTGAATAATTAATCCACTCTGCTTAATGAAACCCATTTTGTCGAAAAGGGAGCAAATTTAAGTTGTGGCTGAAATAAACACGAGTAAATTACAGAAATATCCACATGTTGCATCAGAGCAGCAGCTGGACTATTTACTCAGGAGTAAATGGTCAATAAGGTCTCACAAAATAATCATTTATGTATAAATGACAGTGAATGGCTGACTCCCATCCAATCCCATAACAATGTTGAGGCATTTTGTCAATAGGCCATTTTCTTTTTTTAATAAAGGCTTACATAACTCAAAGAGGACAACAACCTGGTTATGAAAAATCTGCAGATAGAACCAATAACGACCAATGTTTTCAGAGATCATGCTGTCAGACACAGATAGCCATACGGATATTTCATATTTAATATTTCCGTCAGTGAAGCTGACCTACTAAACTGCAGCTGAGATGCCCGGCGCAGATGCACTCGTCTAAAAAAAATCCCTGTTTCATCCCTCATTCCTCTTGTGTTTGCAATCACTGAAGACGACACGGGCAAGCTATTTAAGCTCAAATCCTGTCGCAAAACATAATTTGTAACTTCTTATTTAATTTAGTCGACGTTTGAGAGCCTCTTTGTAAAAAAAAAAAAGAAATTTACTCACTGAAATCATAACAAAAGTTCAAAGAAGTGCTTTGAAAGTTGCCTAATAACTTTATCAATTTAAAATAGGCCAGTAATTGCTCAATTTAAATAGGACTTGAGCCTGAAAGTAGAAGAATTGCCTATTAAGGCAAAAATAAATGAAAGCACACCCCAGTGCACATGTAAATAAGAAACCAATCATGCGTCTATCAAATGGTTTTCTACTTTTTGTTACAACACCTTTATAGAGACAAGAAATCTCATATATATGGCTCACCGAAGTCTGTACACAGAGACAGGACACCCTGCAGTCACTTACTGTGGCATCATTTGTTACATCTCTGCATTTCTTTTTGTTGTCTAAACATAATCGCTGACTGATCTGCTTTGTACCAGCTCGAGCCCTTTGTTTTTCTGTGGACATGTTGGCCAATTAGATTACCCGAAAATCTCATGCACAGAGAAAATGCTGCAGATTATCCAAACAGAAGGATGGTCGAATTTAAAAATAAGTGACTTGCCATTTTTCCAGCATGAATTCAATAGTTCATGTTTCAAATTTAAAAAAAAAAAAAAAGATATGACAGTGGAATGAAACTGAGTTGAGCTGACTCTGCTCACAACCTGACATTAAGTGCAGCTTGCTTATCATACGCAGACAGGTTTAATGACATGGTGAGCTCCACAGTGCTGTCCACCCTTTAATCATTTCAGCGTTCGTGGATAATGTAAACATTTTATTCATAATGCACACAGATGATGCTGGAGTGATCACTGGTTTCTGTGTGTGGTTCAGGAGCAGAGTTCAGAGGGGCCTCCTCCTCCTCTCACTTTGTCCCAGGAGGCCAAAGAGGCAACTCTGGATAACCCGCCGTCCACCACCGACGAACTGGACACGCCCACCTCCATCGCCTCTGTGATGACCTCCACCAATGAAAGCTCCACGGAGACAGACACCCCACAGCAGACAGACACTGAGGTTTTTGACTTTATGGCCACACACTGTTGTCACCACCTACTGACTCCCTGTGATTTGCTATTTAAAGCGTTCATTGACTGGCAAGACCAGTAACTTACATGGTGTAAACAGGCGCTAAAAGAAAGCTTCTGTAGGTGTTTTTCCTCAAAATTTGCCATAAATCACAATAAAAAGATTATTTTTCAGCATGTGAATATATAGTTAAATTTGGCATGATTTTTCTACAGTTTTTCAGGAATGAGAGAAAAAGACTGAGGGGTTATAAGGTAAAACATGTGCTCTGTATCTGGAAAGATTTATTTAGTCTTACCTCAGAATCAAAATCTTTTCAACATTTTAAAGCCAGCTAAAGTTGTTTTACTCCAATACTCTTTGTCTGCTTCCAAATTCCAAATGTGTGCCTGGTGTTCTGAATTTTCGGAATAAAACATTAAAAATAGTTGATTTCTTGGTTACTCTGACAGACGCGGGGAGCCAAATTGCCCTCTGGCTCAACAATAATCCAAAATTTAACGCAATTAGATCCTGTTTCATTTAGCTGCCACATATTTACATATTTTTGAGCCTGAAGAAGAAACAAAAACAAGTTTTTTTCTGACACTCTGCGACAAAAGAGTTCAATCAATTTACTACACCAGACAATTAAATTTCCTGCAATTTACTCGGCTTCTAAACAGTGGCTGGACCTCAAGTTGTTTCATCAGAGTCCAATCTAAACTCATTTTCAACTAAGGGGAATTCATTATTCTTTGGCAGCAAAGAAGAATTCATTATTTACTGGAGGTTCGCAAAGCCAGAGACGTGCTGAAATGATGGTGATTGATCATCACAATAAGAAATGGGATGGGCTGTACAGTTTAAGCAAAATGATAAACACACACTGCAGGTAACAGGAGCGTGTTTGGTCTATTCCTAGTAAATTAAGGCCAGATACTTCCTGCTCTGACTGTAAACACGCCAATTTAGTGGCATTTAGCAGTAGAGATGAAACCCGCAGACCTCTCAGACAAATGGGGTTTTAAAGACGGATTCTGATTAGACTTGTGCAGAGATAATAGCTGTGGTGCATCAATGCTTGCAGGAGTCCAAGGCTGCTGAACAAGAAGTCGAACAGGCCCCGAGTGAGATCCAAGAATCCTCAGAGACGCAGCAGGAGGACTTCCAGACGTCACCTGATCTCACATCCACTCCAGTGGTTCCAGAAGAGCCTCCAGCTGAGCAGCCAGTCCCTGAGGCAAACACCGAACCCCCTGAGTCTGCAGCGCCGCCCACGACGACAACCAGCAGCACCCCGGCACCCTCCCAGCCTCAGCTGGTTCTGCAGCCCGGAGAGCCTCATGCAGTGAACCCAGACAGCCAGAACAGAGTCTACACCCTCCCTGACACCTACAGAGGCATCGGGGGCGACCTGTGTGCCGGATATGGAAGCCTCTCCCGTGTCACCCTCCACGGCTACTGGCCCACCAAAAACTTCCAGCCCGGCCCCCACTACACCTTACCCTTCCTCAGGGACAGCTACGCCCCCGCAGGCCTCAGCAGCCAGGCGGAGGAGGACGGCCTCAGCGAACGGGGAGAAAACCCTCTGGACATGAAGACAGATCACTCAGCCGCCGGTTACTCGACACTGGGGGGAATCCACCAGTTTAGGCCAATTACCACCATGGAGCTCCTCAGGGAGCCGTCGAGAACCAGGTGAGGGGACGGTACATTAGACGAAATGTTATTGATCCCACAGGGAAGACTCTGTAAATGGGTTTCAAGGACGCTTGTGATTTCTATGCCGCCTAGAGGAAGGGTCAAATACAGATCAGCGAGTAAGTGAATAAGTAGCGTTTCTTTGTGTTGCTCCGTTCTGTACTTTATGTATCCCTGGAAATGACAGCTGAGTAACCTCTGCTGCAGGTATGGGATGGATTTTATATAAATTCATTCTTGCAGGTATAGAAAACAGAGTGGCAGGTAAATGATCAGTCTGGGTCACTGAAATATCAATACAGTCCCTGATAATGAGTTCACCTTTAACAGAGAAACTGTGAAGCCATCAGGAAGGCAGCTGGCCTCTGACATTAATAGCAATTTAGTTTTCATAAACAGATAAAAGGAACACATTGCTACTGTGTGCACTGAGATTTTACAGAAAGCAGAATATGCATATTTCATTGTAGTGTTTATATTTGACAAGAAAAAGCTGATTAACCGCAGTAGCAGAATACTTTTAAAAGCACAATCTATGAAAAATCAAAATGAAAAAACATCTAAGCACATTTACACGGTACTTTTTTAGGCGCTTTTCTTTAAAGAATGTAATTTAAACAGAGTGAAAAGTTAAATGTAAATATAGTGTGAAAGTGTAAATGTGCAGTGTGAAATATTACCAAAGCAACAATGTACAAATCGACACTTCAGCTTATTGTTATCACAGAGGACCTGCTATGTAACGCTGTAGCTGCGCAGACATCCAGAGTTTGCATCTGTCTAGTTCCTGTACGTCCGCCCAGATAACAGACGGACAGATGGACAGCAGTTAAGTAGCAGCTGGTATCAATCAGGAATGACAGCCTGCTGCAAAGTTGACAAATAAGGAGGATTCACCTCTTACTGCCTGACAAAGCCCTGATAGAAGGGGGGATCTGCTCACAAAAGATACAACGCTGTAAAATTCACTGAAGCTCAGTTTATTAGAAGTTCCACTGAACCTATTTACTTCAACCTGTTGAATTTTAAAGGAACAGTTTGATATTCTGAGAAATATTCCCTTACTTGTTGAGAATTAGATGAGAGGATTATTACAACTCTCATATCTGTGAAGCTCAAGGCTGCAGCCAGAATAGGTTAGCACGAAGAATAGATTTAGAGAGAAACAAATAACCCGACTTTGTTCAAAGGTGAGAAAATCAACCTCAAGTCAGGCCTTAATTCAGCACAGACATTAATCTTTTCCTCTAAAACTTGGCAAGAATGCCGATCAACGTGTTTCTCAAAATGCTGGTTAAGACAGGTCATACACTGTAAAAATGTCTTTCAACAATTTTTAACTGCATTTAAAAAAAAAAATTGGCTGTTATTTTATAGATTTGAAATCTTTTAAACATTTTTTTTTCAAAAATCAAAGAAAATACTTCTAATTTACTGCAAATCAATCAATCAATCAATCAATCAATCAATCAATCAAATAAATAAATTAGGCCAAAACTGTAAATAACATCCACATAAAAAATAAATCTGTTTTTACAACTGGTAATTCATTATTTTACAGTATTTGATCACAAAATTACACTATTTTTTTTACTGTATTTCAGCTGTGTTCATATATATGCTATACTTAAAGTCAAAAATATCATTATTTTACATTTTTTGAAAAAAAAAAGTCTATTAAGGACTGAAAAATGGTAAATATTTTAACTGCTTTTGCCTCTAGGCCCTGTAGCCCCTGTATTTTTATTTTTACAAATGGTAATATTAAAATTGTATATACATATATTTTTACACAACCTTTGACCATGAAATTATATGAATTTTTATGGTACTTAAATCCATTAAAAATAGAATTATTTTAAATATAGAATTTACAATCTTATATTTTCAACAGTTTTTACAGTTGGTACTTACAGCAGTCCACTGTTTTTAAATGTACTTTTTTTAGTGCTTGATTTTCAGTATTTTTACAGTGTGTAAGAAAATGTTTTTATTTACAGACTGACTATATATATCTATGTCCTGATACAAACATCCATGTATACTTCACTGTCTCTGTGCCTTCAGAAGTGGCTACGATGATGCCTTCATGGCCCAGCTGGAGGGGAACCTGAACCCTTTCTTCCAGGCCATGTGCCGAGCTCAGACGCTGCAGTTACCCCACAAACGCAGCAGCATGGTCAGCCTGGACAGCATCCGAAGAGACCCACGCTGGAGAGACCCCAACCTGCACGAGGTGATCTCCATGCTCAGCCACCCGATGGACCCGGTCAAATCCAACGCGGCTGCCTACCTGCAGCATCTCTGCTACGAGAACGACCGGATCAAGCAGGAGGTCCGCCAGCTGAATGGGGTGCCCATCCTGGTGGAGTTACTGGACCACCCTAAACCAGAAGTCCATCGTAAGGCCTGCGGCGCTTTGCGTAACATCTCATATGGAAAAGACCACAACAACAAAATGGCCATCAAGAGCTGTGATGGCATCCAAGCTTTAGTCAGACTACTGAGGAAGACCAGCAGCATGGAGGTCAAAGAGTTGGTCACAGGTACAGCCGAACTTTTTAGCCTTGCAGCAACAACCTGTGATCTTTCAACTTTGTTCTAAAGCTCATTTTTAATCATATTCTTTCCCTCCAGGGACTCTGTGGAACCTGTCATCACATGAGCCACTAAAGCTGACGGTCATCAACCAGGGACTTCAAACACTGACTGACGAAATCATCATCCCACACTCAGGCTGGAGGAGAGACTCGGCCGACCCGTCCAAACTGCAGAGCGCAGAGTGGACCACGGTCTTCAAGAACACCTCTGGGTGCCTGAGGTAAGCCGGGCTGCTGCCGGGGAACAGATGACAACGGCTCACTTGCGATGGCGGCTATACTAACCAAGTTATTTCTGCAGGAACGTCAGCTCGGATGGGGCGGAGGCTCGGCAGAGATTGAGGGAGTGTGAGGGGCTCGTGGACGCGCTCCTTCATGCCCTTCAGTCAGCTGTTGTCAACAAGGACACGGACAATAAGGTCGCTGATTCATCACTTTCATTTCAGTTTTTAGAATAAAATATGACACCCAGGAGGGTTTTTTTTTGATGATTTTGTTATTTATTAAAGCCACTATGTGTAGAATTTTGATCAGGGCATCTGTCAAACTGCAATCTGGCCGCACTGTTGTCTCCTGTTCAATTTGGAAGCACTGTATAAATATTTTATAAGTGCTTTAAAACACTCTATAATGTAGCTGTAAGCAGGCATTTTAAAGTCCCTCTCTGGCCTTTTATTAAACCCCTAAAAATCTCTGTGTATTAAAGTTACATATTGTATTTAGAAGTTTTTTTAGCACATAAAATAATGCCTTCATGCAATAAAATGCCTTTGATTTACCTCTACGCTGTTGCTTCCTCTAGAATGCTGCTCAGCTCACCTAGAACTTCACTCAAAAATTCAAAACTATTCTATGATCCACAATGGCGACTTTTAGAATAGAATAGAATAGAATAGAATGCCATTTATTGTCACTATACACAAGTACAATGAGATTTTAGTACTGGAGTGATTCAGACATATATGTTAGAAAAGGGAACGGATCCTAAAACAGGCAATGATACAGGATTCACTCCTTGAATTTTTTACATATGAAACTCCTGTTTGAATTTGTAATTATCTTCCAGCATACAAAAAAATCACATAGGCGCATAGCATTTGTCAAAATGTCCTATAAATACTTATTTATTTTATTAAAAGTCTGTTTTATTAAATTATCATTCATTATATTTCTATATTATGCAGCTTTAAATAATGAGATTCCACAGGGGGAGTTTTATCTGCTGCAAAATATATTAAAGCTTTCATTAAATGTTAATATACTGATCATAAAACCTAAATACAAGGACTTCCAAAATAACTTTTTGTTTGTAGAGAGAGGAGCAATCTTAGTGAAGAATCTTGCTCATTTCAGTGTCTGGAGGCCACTGGGATACATAAGCATGTATTGCTCTGTGCCACAGTTTCTTTTCTGACGCTGCCACTTTAAATCCTGCACATACTGGCTTTAAATCACATAATATTACTTGCATTTGAGGTGAAGAGTAGTAACTGCCATTTAAGCATGGTTTCGAATGAAAAACTCTCTGTTTTAATGTGTCTTTGAATTTAGACCAGCAGCTTCTCCATGCTAAAGTAAAGCAAAGTCAATCTTGGTTAGTGGATGCATCAATTTCAATAAGACGTTAGCCTCAGCAGCACCCTGGTACATTTAGGCAAATAGTTTAAAGCTATGTTGTAGTAGAAAATAAAAGAGTTGTTTTCTTTATATGCACTATCGAGAGTTCTTATTCTGAAAATCCATTTCTAATTGACCAAAATCCACTGAGACGAGTAAATAGCCTGTTTATGATTACATCTGGTTCAGACATTTAATGCAAGTCATCAAAGGAAAAGTAGAGATGTGGTTCTCTAAAGTCTGTGACATTACCTCAGAATTCCAATTTCGACAAGAAAAATCTCTATTTTTTTTCTCTCAAGAGAGAACTGCACAACTATCTGTATAATCTAAGTTTGTGTGCAGCATCTTTAACCGAAATCTTCTGTCATTTCCCTTCATTCAGTCGGTGGAGAACTGCGTCTGCATCCTTCGAAATCTGTCCTATCATGTTCACAAAGAAATACCGGGAGCCGAGCGATTTCAGGAGCCCCACGCTAATCATCTGATGAGATCAGTGGGACACCAGAAGAAGAAGAACGAACCGGACTGCTTCACAGGGAAAAGACCCAAAGGTTGGTCAGCTGCATTACTATATTTATCAAATGTCATCTAGAATTTCTCTGATGTTTCTTTCCACCTCTCAGGTTAATTTATTTGCTCTTGCAGTGTGGGAACATTGCGGTGTTTCTTGAGATTCATAAGATACTTTTCACAATAAACTCAAGAATCTGTTTTGCTCTGTGAAGAGTCTGGCAGGAGCTTAGAATACAATTGTTTCTGCAGCTCAAACCTCTAAAACAAACCCACTGATGCCTGTAATTATATGAGCATTGTCATTTTCCTGAAGGCTTTACAGTTTATGAATGGAAATCTATTCACAATGCGCTTTTTCCCCTTCCTCTTTCTCTTCTCTATTTTCCTCTACATACAGTTACTATGAGATATATTTTCTTAAGTTCTACCAGAGTGTCTGTAAACCAACTATTTTCTCTGTTTTTAAAGTTTCATTTGCTGTTGGCATGTTCAGGCCTCCAGCATCACATTTCTTTCCACCTTTTTTTTTGTTTTTCTTTTCAGAGCTTGAATATTTCATATCCTCACACATGGAGGAGCTGATGATGGATTTTGCTTTGCTGGAGGAACGCCAAGCCTCAAAATTGAAAAAGCTTACTTGTTCCAATGTGTGATTTTATTATTCTTATTTTTTTTTTTACCATGTAACCGATCTAACAATCAGGAAATTTCTTCAAAGCTGTGCAACCTGGATAGTGACGTGTAGCTCATTTACATAACTAACAATGTGAATTACAGCTCAAGTGCAGTAATTAACTGCAGCAGTTCCTGCTGGAGGCAACAACCTAATGGAGAAACATTAGAGTGAGTGTGATTTAAAGTTTTATGGCTTTCAGCGATGCTAAAATTGACAAAAGCCTCCCTGAGCCAAATATTAACCTGGTGCTGCGACTCGCTTGGTGTCTCACCACATGGAGGAGCTCTGTGTTTTCTGCCTCCGTGCCCTTTTGCAGCATCAATCTAATCTCTGATGCTGTTCTTTCTTTCTTCTTCCTCTCCCTTCAAACCATACTCATCAGAGGAGTGGTTCAATCAAGGTCAGTCTGCTCGTCACTCCTGAATATTTCCGCGGCAGTAATATTGTGATTCGATAGCACAATGAATTTGCTGATATTACCTGTCTGTGTACTTTGATGAAATGAACACTGGTGTTTGTGTTTGTGTGCATGTGTGTGTCTGTGATGTACAGGTTGGAAAAATGGATTTATGGACAGAAAGTACAGTACATTGGATTTACCAAAACGTACAGAACTAATGAAAGGTATATCTTTTGAAAAAAAAAAACAACAAAAAAAATCGCCCTGAAATATTGACTGCAGTATGACTCACTGTGACATTTGCAAAGAGGCAGGCTTTTACATTAGGCATTGCTAATAGATTATGAGGAGCTTCCATCATTGTCTGATCATCGCCATTCAGTATCAAGTGTGAGTACCCGCTTTCCGTGTTGTAATATTTACTGTGTAAGCATGACGTTGGCATGGCCTGTAGGAGAATTCATTGAAATGCAAAGCCACACATCTGCACCTGCGCCACTTGCAGAGAGTTTCATTATTAAATCAGAATGGCCCATCAACTGAAAGACTTTTTCAAACATTTTACCTGGCAGCACCTTGGTGGGGAACATTTCCTTTGGCAATATAAGATGGGCACTGGCATTTACTCAAAACACTGCCTGACCTATATACAGTACCTGCCTTTATTTGGAGCAGCTAAACTGTCATCTCATTTTGTACAGCATAATGGGTGTTTTTGGCCGTTAATGCACCCTGTAAATATATATATTTACAGATATATATATGAATGTAAGAATCTCAGTCCTTGATACTGTATGTGGATCCGGCTGCCATTAGAACAGAGATCAGAGCTTAGCTTTTGCCCACACTGCAGCCATGAATGCAAATCAGGATGACAAGCACGTTACGGTTCAGGGTCAGCTTTATAATACTTGTCAGCCATCCAGCAGCCTTCACTGGCTCCTTACAAAAACTCTCTGCAAGAGTCTGCCGGAGTTGTAATTGTCTTTCATGCAGTTTAATTAAATTAATCAATGTATTTAGCTTCTAACCTACCAACCTTTTGAACCAAACTGGCCTAAACAGAAGAAATTGCCGAATACATTTGCATTCATACAAAGGGGTTTGGTGGCTAAAAGCTAATGATTAATGACACTGACAATAACGCAGCCTGATAAGTTTGTAGGTGGTCATGTTTCTCTGGCTTTTTTCTGTTCAAGGCTTGGAGCTGCTGTACCAGCCGGAAGTGGTGAGGCTTTACCTCTCTCTTCTCACCTGCAGTCACAACCACAACACCCTGGAGGCAGCTGCAGGAGCGCTGCAGAACCTCGCTGCAGGACACTGGGCTGTGAGTACATGGAAAGCTTCCAAGTCGGTTCTCACACTCGTGGCTACAGCGGTTGCGGTTGTGGAGCGCGCAATAAACTTTAAATTTATGCAAGTGACACCTGTGTAGACATAGAGGAGGGTGTTGCAGAGATGTGTTTCCTGACAACAAGAGGGTTAAAATAGAGCTGCAGAGAAATAACATAAGTGAATGGATTTTCTCTCTGAATCACTCCGCACTGTGCAGGATCAAACAACACAGCACCCTCAAGCCCTTACTTGTAGGGTATACATGCCCCGAGCTTATTTCTTGGCTGGTTGGTTTTGTTTTTGAGGCGACATCATTAATCAACTTAATCCAAACGGACTCTCTAGACTGACGCTGTCATCAGCCCACATGATCAAAAATAACTTCTGCTGCTCCGTTGCCTCAAGTGGGTCCACAGGTCTTCTGAATAATGGGCTTTGCCAAAATATATTGTGTTGTCCATGAACGTCACTGTCGCTTAAGATCAAGTTTGTACCCAGTTTAAAGGCAAATAAAATCTTTCAATCTTGAGATTTTGAGTTGAGTCACAGGAGAGCAGATAAGAGTGGTTCCGACTTGTGGCATAATTTGTCATTCGCTGTTTTTACTCATAGTGGTCCAGCTATATTCGGGCGACAGTGAGAAAAGAGAAAGGTCTGCCCATTCTGGTGGAGCTGCTGCGCTCAGATGTGGACAAAGTTGTGCGGGCCGTGGCCATCGCTCTTCGCAACCTGGCCATGGACAGAAGGAACAAAGACTTAATAGGTGGGTGCTTGAAATTCTCACCGCCCTGCACAAAGCTCTAAAGCAGCACCTCGCTCTAACCTCTGCTGTGCTGCCTGTCATTACAGGGAACTATGCTCTGAGAGACCTTGTCGGTAATCTTCCTTGTGGGCAGCAGCACCCGGCGAAGAATCTTGAGGGAGACACTGTGGTGTCTATTCTGAACACGATTCATGAGATCATCACAGATAACCCGGAGAACGCCCGAGTGCTGATTCAGGGTCACGCTGTGCAAAAACTGGTGGCCATAAATAAGTCAAGGTATGTGGATGTCTTTCAAAAAAAAAGAATACCATACCTTTACCGAAATGTCAAAAAATGTACTGGACTCCAAACTAGACTTAAACAACACTGATCAAATAATTCTGGTGCGACTGAGAGGTTTTCGTCACAACTGATGGTAAAAAGACAGAAGAGATTGCACTGACATTAAAGCATTTTCCGCAGTTAACCTACTTAATATCTGATTATACCACTGACAGCTTCAATGCATTATCTCACGATATTATGAGCATCACATCCCGCGGCATTCAGGATTGGATTTTAATCATTTAGACAGAAGTGTCTCGGAGCTATCCCCTGCTGCTCACCACTGTGTGTGATGATTTGTTGTCAGCCAATCAGCACGGGAGACCAAGGCAGCTTCCCACGTGCTCCAGACAATATGGGCCTACAAGGACCTGAGAAACACCCTGACCAAGGCGGGCTGGAACAAGAGCCACTTTAAGGTATGAATCTGAAAAAACATCGATGGTGTCAGCTGCATTTCAGCCCTAACAGAATTTTGAACGAGGCATGACTATATAAACCTGTTCACACCTGGTGATGCGTGCCGAGCTGTCAAGCATGGATGAGGAAAAAACAAACATACCTCCGAATGCAAAATCTGTACTTTGTCAGGAGGAGAGGGGGCTGATATTTGGACTTGATATGAAGGCAGAAAAATCATGTGTGCAGTAGAGCACCAAGACACAAGACACCCTTTATGTAAGGTGTTACATGGATCAATAACTTTAAGCTTATAGTCTGCTGTTGCAACCAAAACACGATGTTTCTGTCCAATGTAATGCCTCCTTTATGAAATCACTGCATCATCCGCTAACACGATGTATTCTGTCTTTCAAAGCCCACAACCTCCGGAGTGACTAAAAAATCCAAGAGTGGAAAGCAAGGCAGCGATGACATCACCTTGCCTCTCATGGACAAAAACCAAGGTCAGAAAATCACAGCATGCATTCCTTCAGTGAAATATTATTAAACCATCGTCTCAATGAGGAAAGTGTCCTCTGGCTCAGGGAACAAAAAAAAAAAAAACGCTTTTAAACATCCTGAGGTTCTTGTCATGTCAGGGACAAAGAAATGGGCATTTTCAGTCCCAGAACATATTCTTCTGAAACATACCCTTAAACCAATGATGTGCTGCCAAGGTTATCAGCGCACCGACTTGGCTTATTAGCCTGAGCAGTCTCTCCCAGAGGCAGGGCAGGCTCACGCATCACCAGTCACATTTCATCTTCAGCGTTATTTCAAAAGGGCACCCACTTTCCCACGTCGAGAGCGACCTCTAGCTTCGCAACGAAACAGGGATCTTCTCTTAGGGCTGCCGAGTGAATTGTGGACACAACATTGTTGTTCCCTCTGGCGTTTCGGTTTAAATAAATAGAGGGGCCATTTTGAAAATTTGTGACAGGATGAGAGATGAGCACCCTGTCTGTGCATTAGGTAAGAGGTAAACACTCAGCATAGATTTAAATTTAAAAAGAGTCACTTAAATGCACATAAATGAACATGAAATTAAGTGTTGTAGCTGTGTTGTTTTGCATTGAAATGTTCAATAACAAACTTTGTCTTTGGGATAAATTGAAAACATATTACTCATGTAACCTAAGAAGCAAAGACTGAGAAGATACAGCTTTATTAATCTCTGACCATGTGCTTGCTCTACACAAATTATTGGGTTTCTCTCTATTATATTGTAAGATTTTAACCTTAATATTTAAATGAGTAAGACAAATTTGTAATATTTTTTAAAATCCCAAATGCTTATCAATTTGGTTTAAGTTCTGTTTTTTTTTAAATTTAATAATAAATGAGCTAGCAATCCAGATCAGTCTAATATATAAAGTCTATGTTTCTGAGCAGCAAAGTCAGTAAATGGTGAAAAAGTATTCACTATAGGTAAATTATATTGAAGCAAAATACCAATATAGCATCATGTCTGAACTTTGAGTGTATAAATGTGTCAGGGAACATTTACACACAGAGCTCCCTTAAAAATTTTCACAGTCATAAGAGAAGAAGAAAAGTAGCGTTCCTGCTTGTACAGTTTTTCTGCTGAACATACTATTATTCTGAAATTACAGCTGAATTTGTTTGACTCTGCATGGTTTAAAAAATAATGATAATTACTGACGGTTTCCAACAGTTTCCCTGCAAATTGATTAACATCTGCTCTGTTGTCTTCCATCTTGTGTTGTATTTTTTTGCCATATTATCTACTTCTAGCATGACTATATTTTTCCTTTGCAGATGTATATGCCAGCTTAGAGCCAAATGACAGAGTTGGAGATGGAAAGGGGCCCGTTGTGGAAAGAGACAGTCTTCAGGTAATCCAGATTTTTATTGTACTGTTTGCCTCTAGCTGCACAGTGCTGTAGTGGTTAGCACATTCGCCTTGCGGCAAGAAGATCCCCAGTTCAAATCCTGGCCTGGGCCTGGGATCTTTCTGAATGCAGTTTGCATGTTCCCCCTGTGCATGCGTGGGTTTTCTCTGGGCACTCCGGCTTCCTCCCACAGTCCAAAAATATGCTGAGGTTAATTGGTTACTCTAAATTGCCCGTAGATGTGAATGTGAGTGCGATTGTGTGTCTGTATATGTAGCCCTGTGACAGACTGGCGACCTGTCCAGGGTGTTCCCTGCCTTCACCCGAGTCAGCTGGGATAGGCTCCAGCACCCCCCGCGACCCTAGTGAGGATAAAGCGGTGTATAGAGGATGGATGGATGGATGTTTGCCTCTATTGTTCCTGAATATCTAAAAGACTTGCTGACAGAATCTTGTGATTTATTTTCTCCATACAACTGACTTCATTACCTGCTTGTACTAGTAGTGCTGCTAGGTTTTGTTTTGAAGGATTTCTTTCTTGTGACTTGTGTTCCCCATGCAAATCGACCCAGGCGATAAGTGAGCGAAAACACTTCATCAGAGCTGGCAGGCCCGCAGTGGGCCTCATGGATAACAAACCTCCACCGCTGGACTCCTGGGTGTAAACAACAAGGCAACACGTCCAGTCAAGCCGCTTAAATCCTGTAGAGACACTTTCCATCGGTGAAATACGGATTTGTGCCATCCGATCATTCTTGTACAGACAAACCTGTTCAATTAAAAACGATTCCTTTGTTTACAGGAGATAACGTGCCAAACATTTACACGTACTTATTACAGAGGTTACTTGGCAATAGATTTTAAGGATTTATCCTTTAGGATGAGTTACTGTATGTCTCAAGCTCATGATGGATTATGTATGAAATAGCCCAAATATGCAAACTGTGGTGAATCATGACTCCAAAGAATATATAACATGTACAATTTAAATTTTACTGCTTATCTACAATATACTTCTAGTTTGTCAAGCTATTAAGACCTACAATGACATGTGGATTAGTTTTTCCATTGGTTCTGGGCTTTAGATAGACTTTAAATTAATTTCAATATAATACTTTTCTTCTGTGTTAGAGACATTTAGGATTAGGGCTATCATTGGCCTAACCAGTCTAATTATTTGGAATTTCAGTTCATTCTTGCTGAATCAGAGTAGAGTGTGGGGTCATTAGCAAATCTCTATATAAGTCTTTATTCCATTTGTTTCATGACAGGCAAAATGGGATTGTAAATGTGTAACAAAGGACTGTTAATATTCTAAATGAAGGCATTTATATTGTAATGTTTATTGTAATACCCATGTTATTAATTAAAAGTTATTTATGTGTATTAGCTAATACAAGTAAGTGATCCTACATTCAGTACAACTCTGCTTTGCAGTGGTCCTTTTTGCATTGCGCTGTTGAATGACAATGAAAATAAATGATGTGCATAATTTCTCAATTTTTGGTTGTATTCTCTGTTTGTCTGACAGACTAAAACTAATATCCTGTTCTGTTTTATCACTGTGCACCTGTGAGCTTAAACACCACCCACTGGCAAAACAATCCCTCCTCTTATGTGTTAGAGGCAGGCTTAAAGGCATTATGGAGGATGTTTTTTTTTTGTTTAATTTGTCTGATTCACATAAAATGAATATACTGACCTTTAGTGGACTTGTATGTATGGTCTCTAAAAGAATTAAAAAAACAAAAAAAACTGTGGACATGGCAGGACCTGAAAAACATCAGCCAATCAATGCGCTCGGACCGAGGCGTTTGCTTTGCTCCCTTTCCTGTCAATCAAAAATCTTCCGGCTCAGGCCGAGTTACGTAGATTACGTACGCCTTGGACTTACGTGTTTTCTGTATGTGTTGCTTTGGTATAGCTTCGTAGTTAGCTGGTGACTTGTTTTGCTCATCTTTTTTTACATAATGACAGATAAAGATCCAGGGGGACCCAGCCGTAAAAGACAACTTCACAAGTGCTACGCAAGTTTCTGGAGGGGGGCGTTTCTTCGTAAATGTTAAGAGGGGGGAGGTTAGAGGGGGGTGAGGGAGAGTTTGTATGTGCGCATGCGCATGCTACGTTCAAAGTCATAGGAAATTAAATCTCCTCTAATGACTTTACTGAAATAAAGAAAGTGAGTTTAGCTGAATATTCCTTGTAGGAAATGATTTGTAAATGTTGCTTTTTTCAAATTTCTCTACATCATTGTCAACTGTAAAATGTTAAAGAGCCATTCTAGTGAAAATCAAGGTTGTCAAGACTATCACAGGAGCAGTTTCCTATGGAAGGGGTGAATTTCCTAACCACTGACTCTTGACAGTTTGTTCGCTTACCAAGCAGACATCAGTGACTGAAACAGCCGTCTATCGATGTTCACCCACCAATGTCATCACCATTCCTGCTTCCCAAATGGATGTTCGCATAACCCTGCATGGGTGACAGGCAGGTGCAATGTCTTGCCAAAGGGCAGCCCGCGATTTGGTTCAGGGGTGCAAATCGCAGCTAACCCTCATATCTGAGGATCATTACTCCATCTGTCACCTGAGGACCCGGTGGATGGGAGTTGCCATCTCCACACCACAACAAGGGTTTAGAAGGGTTGGCAGGTCTAGCACAACATTAACGAAGTTGCTAGAAGAAGACACTGGTTTGGAAGGCAATGAATTTTTGACTGCAATGCTGGACAGAGGGAATGCTGGATGAAGCACTTCACCGATTCTGTCGGATGCAATTGACTGACCGACACAATTCCCATATTGTGCATTTATTGAGCTGGAATCACGAGCAAAATAAGCATTCAACACCATGGTTGAGCATCTCTACCTTAAAAATGCAATGTACTGATGATACATAGAGTCAGACTTCCAGAGTTTCATAAGTCACAAACTGCAGGAAACAAACCTAATAACGTGGACAGTGTGGCTTTCTGTATGACCATTTCTCTCTAGAATCAGTGTCTGGCTGTAACATGTATGACTGAGTCACTTGCCATTGTGTAGTGTAGAATAGTTTTACAGTATGCAGAGCCGTTGGTGAGCTGGTGTGCTCGAGCTACAGCCAATGTGGAGGGGAGAGTGGAGAAAGAGGTGGGGAATTCAAAGATCTGCACATTTTAAAGGAAGCAAGAGCGACATTTAAGCCCTTTTAAGCCTAGAAAGATTTTTTTCATAGGAAAAAAACTTAAAAATATGTTGTTTTTTAAACATAGAGGGGACTTTGTAGGGGTTTAATCAATGCCAGAAGAGAGACTTTAAGCATTTCTATTTTATCTGATTATGCATGTGATCACAGACAGGACTATTTTATAAAACTTGTCACTCGATTAGGTACAAACTGAAACCATATAAGATCAGTTTGGCTGCTTTGCCACTTGATTTACATGTTTAATCTAATGCAAGATGATGAGGCAGAATTACAGAGCCAGATTCTACAGTGGCCCCTCGTGGAGATTGCAAAACACAAATTAACAATGCTATTAACTGGTAATTGATTTCCAGCATTTGATTAAAAAATAGTACACACATAATGTCTATGTCTGACTTGACCCATATTTTGTGGAAGTGTTATCATTCTTATATCAATACATTCTTTTCTGGTTTTAAAATGATTTATCAAGGCTATATTTTTTCATTTCAGCATGATGCAGGCAACAGCAGTTACTAAATCAACTTTAGTGTTGATCTGGTGATTGTAAAACAAGGTTTTTCAGTGTTTTATCAAAAGTCAAAATGAAGCTCTATCAGTGGACTTTATGGAAAGTCCTGCTGTGGAGAGAGAGAGGAGGGCAGAGCAGGGCCTTAGTGACATCTCCAAACATGTCAGCACAGCACATTGGACAGCACAGCCCTGCCCTCAGAACCAAACGGCAAGATCAACAAGGGCAAAGCTGTTTTCTCTTTGGCCCTAACAGCAACCTGTTGTCCTTTAAACAAAGGTTGAACGGTCCGCAGGTATCTTCTCCAAAAGGACCCACCTCTTCTCTTCTGATGCTTAGTCTTTTGGATTTAAATATTTCTTCCACTCAACCATGACCACTTCACTTTTCTCCACCCTCGGATTTGTCCACTCTCTGAATGTCCTACTTCTGGTGCTGCCCGGTTTGAGCTCCGGCAGCCCCATCAAGTCTATCGAGAGCCGCCACGGGGCCTCAGCTGGTAGGGATGTGGGTGACGGTCAGCTAGTCGATGCACAGGACTTTCTGAGCCAGTTTCTGTCCACACTGAATCTCACAATGCTGAGGCCCCAGACCGGGCCCCTCGCTGCCCATAAAGAGCCACCACAGTACATGCTGGAGCTGTACAACCGATTCGCCAATGACCGCACTGCTGTGCCATCAGCCAACATTGTGCGCGGTTACAAGAACGAAGGTACAAGCTTTTTTGTTTAAAGATTCTGGCAGTTTTATATATTATGTATTCTTGTCTTGTTTAAATAACTGGACCACTTTGATTTATGCAAGTCAAAGTAATGCACTGTAAATGTGGAGAGTTATTTGTTTAACTTTAGATGACAGAAACTCACAGATAAGGCATTGAAACTCCCCTTTTGATATCTTAATTTCAGAATCTTCACCCTACAGTATAGGAAACAGGGGTGTAAGGATACATCCCCTACTGTTCAATATCTCCCTGCCCCACCACGAGCACATCACAATAGCAGAGCTTCGCCTCTTTACTCTGGTTCGGAGAGCCCAAAGACCGTATCCTGGCTTTGACTGCAAGGTGACAATCTACAAAGTACATGAGGGTGCCGTCTGGACAAAAGAGGTGGAGAAAGAAGGGAGAAGGAGGGATAAAGAGGAGGTGGTGGAGATGAAGGATTTGGAGGAACTGGTGACAAAGCATATTCACGCCAAAGATAATAGCTGGGTGTTGTTTGACCTGACTCGTGTGGTTTCCCTCTGGCGGAAGTCGGGGTGTGCAACTCACAGATTGGAGGTTCACGTTGCAAGTGTGGGGTCAGAGGAGGAGGGCTCAGTTGAGATCGACTTTGACAGGAACCTGGACGGGAAACACAACGCAGTGATGATTGTTTTCTCAGATGATCAGAGCAGAGACCACAAACAGGACAAACAAGAGCTCAACGCGATGATCAAACATGAGAATGACCTTCCTGAAAACATGGGCAGGAGCCAGCAACCGCTCTGGGAGCATGTTAATCACAACACTGGCCGTGTTAACCACGACGAGCCGGACAAACAGTCTCTCATGCAGCTGCAGTCCAACCTTATCTATGACACACCTCCTCGAATCCGTCGCAATGTTAAGAGCGAGTCATGCAAGAGGACGCCTCTCTTTGTGGATTTTAAAGACATCGGATGGGATACATGGATCATCCAGCCTCTGGGCTACGAAGCGTACGAGTGCAACGGTGTTTGCAACCCACCCATGACCGATGAGGTCTCGCCTACCAAACACGCCATCGTGCAGACACTGCTGAGCGTTAAGAGTCCTGAGAGGGCATCGCGTGCCTGCTGTGTTCCCACTAAGTTGGAGCCCATTTCACTCCTTTATCACGATAACGGGGTGATCACATTCAATCACAAGTATGAGGGGATGGTGGTGGCAGAGTGCGGCTGTAGATAGTCCTGAAAGTATCACTCAGAGAGACAGACTGTGCAATGGCAGAAGAAGAAGAATCATCTATCTATCTATCTACAGTTCTCATACAGTGGCGTGTAAAAACACAAGTCTGGACATAGCTGTAAACTAGAGATGGTGTAAATGTGCAATTGTATAAAGGCAAATCAATAATATATTATATTAATGTAGAATATAAACCTTTCAAAGCAACGATACAACGCTTTTTAAACAGCCTGTCATGGTTGATTACAATTATTTGCTATTTTGTATGCTAGAGTGTTAAATAAGTTCTACAGTTCTTTTTAAATGGCAGCACAATGCCATGTTCATCCAAAAAGAGAGAAATTAAATATCTGAATTTGGGACTTTTTCAGAGAAAATGCGAATGATGTCATTAGGAATGAGTCAAAAGGTGAAATACCAGCTATAATAACAACCTTCTGAATATTCTGGAATTCCCGATGCGAGATCTGTATAATTACAAGAGATGTACCCTAAGTACAGATTTTCAGTTTGGTAAAAGTAAAGTTTATTTCTGCTTAATGGCTTTTGCTTATTCCGCTTAATTATTTATTTCCAGTGTAAGTATTTTTGGATTGCTTTATTGAAATAATATGCACTTCTGATAGAATGCTGTTTCCCAAATATGAAAGGCCTTGTTGGTTATTGAAAAACAGTCTTGCCAAAACGCTTTATAAGGAGATATACATGCTGCAAATTTGTAAATGGGATAATTCGTTTCTGTGCCCTGTGGCATCTTGGAGCCACTGAGAGGCTTTAAACACTGTGACATTTTTTTTCTGCTATTTGCCTGCCAAACTTGCAGAAAATGTATTTTTCGATGGCTTTTGACCAGGAGAGGATTTTCACGGCGTGCTGGAGCTCCTAAGGGCTTCTGTGAAATCTAATTTCTCTTACCCAGCATTTGCTGTCAGCTGCTGTGAAATCTTTCTTTACACCAGCCGTTCATATCCTGCTTTCTGTTCTCACAATGACGTGAATGTTACTCGGGTGGTAAAAATAAAATATCGGAAAACAAAATTGCACTCATTGAGCAATTTCTGGTCTTTTGTGCACCCTGCTTCGTTGTCAGGTAATCACAGCACTCCCCATCTAACAACCTTAATCCCCATCCCTCTGGCGTCACATGCCTGGCGGGCCTCTCGCTGCCCGCTTCCATGACACAGTGATAAAGAGGTGTCAGAGCCTGGAGTCTTGTAGACCATCACTCAGGATGAGACGCCACTCCAAGTGGCAGCATTTGTGAGAAGGTGGTGTCAGATTCCTGGTCTCCAGCGCCAACATGCTCTATTGACAATCCTGCCATCGGGTCACTGAGGTGCCCTCTGAACCCTCCCACTTCCCTTTTTTGACACTGGCATGCGTACGTCCTTATCACGGCCACGGCAACAGAACAAATGGAAAAAATACACGTCACATCAGCACCTTGCTTGTGCTGTTAACAGTCAGAAGTAGATAGCAATAATGGCATAACGCTGTGGAACTTTCTAACTTAATACAACCCTCACTCAGCGCAGATTTACACAAGCCAAGTGTGCAGCTCGGACAGAGATATCGACGGGCAGTGAACAACACACTGTGTCTTTAAATTTGGATTTAAAATGTTGAATTATGAGGGAAATATTTCTAAAAATAGCAACATTAAACTCCTCACTATGGCTTGTTGTTCGTATAAAGTCTGTTACATTTGTAAATCCTCGACTCATCATATTTTATTTACCTTTACTCATCATAATTTAGTTCCTTAACTTTTCATAATTTTGCTTATTTATCTTAGCTATTTATCTGCCATTTTTCTTCATGTATGAGACGCTAAATGATGCATTTGATTTACATTTGTAAATCCTTGATTCATCATCATTTCAAAACACTGAGAATATGACACTTGAACCTCAAACCTCTGCCACAGATTTGTCATTACAAACACCCTCTTTGCTTTTTTGCAGTTATAGTTGGGAGCTCTGCTGAGAGATACACTGTGCTAACTAAAATCATAAAGTTAAGCTTGTTAACTAATGGGAGCTGCAAAGCTAATAGGAAATGTTCAGATATATTTGTGGCTAGCACTGCAGTGCAACCTCAAGGTGATCCTTTGTGTAGATCAGAAACACTGACGGCTTTCAGGATAACACAGGGACTATTCATTGCTCAAGGCCGTATAAAAGCAAAGAAGAATTTACTAAAAGACTTATCAGATCCCCTCCACCTCCAAACAATCAGATTTGCTCTGAGGATTTTAGTACAACTGGTGCCTCTTCATTGGCTTTCTGAAAGAAGTCCAAATCATTTCAAATGATCTCTCTCTCTTCAGCAGAGAGCTCTCAGAGGATTGATTTGCAGAAGCTTTTTTTAAAATCCTTGAATCCATCTAATTTACTTTCATTTTGTTTGCTTGAACACTCCCCACTATGTCTGTTTGTGGGATAATTGTGCATTGCATCATGTCTGTATTGAGTTTATTAAAAAAGTGAAGCTTAAGAGTTCACCAAACTTATGAACAGTAACAAAGCTTCAATAAAAATGTATATAGAAAACCTAACCAAGGGTTGCTCCTCCATAAATATTAACATATATAGCCTCACACTGTTTTTTCTTCATTTTTAAGAAATTAAACTGGCCAAAGTGGGTTTTTTTCAAAGACATAATAAAATGTGATTTGCAGTTAGACGAACATAAAATCTGTGAACTTTTTAAGTGTTAAAAGTTGCAGTGGAAACTTTCATTTATCCAACATGTATAATTTTAATAATATGGATTATTATTTATAATATATTCACTAAGCTCCCCATAATGACAAACATTTTATCAGTTGCAGATTAGAGATCATCTGATAGTCTGTTTTTTTTTCTTTTCTTTTTTCCTAATATTACCCTTCTTTAAATTGACTTTTATCTTCTCTGGTAAAGAAATTCATTCCTGTATGAAAAACACATTTTGTTCAGATTGTGCAGTTTTAAATCCTACACAGCTTTCTAATCACATGGAGGGCGCAGGACAGATTTAACATGATGTTTTATTTACTGTAATGATGCACTGTAGTTTAACCACAAGGGGGAGACTTAATGTTACAGTAAACTGCAAATATAAAGAAGGCTTACAGAGCTGCTTTCCTAAATGTTACATAGAGAATATTTTCCTGTGGTTATATTAACGCTAAGAAATCTTGTGAAAATTGGAAAGTAGGTAACGCATTGCAATATGGAGAAGACACTGGTGGCATGCACCCAGGAATTTAAAAAATGGTGATAAAATATACTTTGTCGGAATCATTACCAAAAACTGATGTTGAAAGGTAAAAAAATATGCTATTTAAGGGTTGAACACATCCCCGGCAAATAACACATTTGATGTGCACCTCAGAATGCACCTTCTGAACACTTAAATAGCATTGTTAACATTTTAATTACTTTTCTAATAACTTTGATTTGCTGCACTTGTACTACTTGCTTTTTTCATCTTTAATCATTTATTAAATCTTTCTACTTGTCAGTGCTTACAGGAATGTATGCAAGTCAAATTTCTCATATGCAAAAACTTATTTGGTAATAAAACGATTCTGGCTCAGATTTAGTTTCAGCATATACAAGAAGATGTGTGGATACATAAAGTAAAGCACATCTTGTGCAATAAAAATATGGTCAATCCTCATTCTAAAATCAACTAAGGGTTACGTTTTTACAGTCCTTGATGGTCAGAGGTAATTGAATGATCTCATTGTTTTGAAGCAGGGGCGATTCTAGAATCAGAGGTTTAGGGGTGCTGAGCACCCAGAGGTGCCTGGCCAGGCAAGATAAATTTCACTGTTTTGTACGTTTTAATGCAATTTCATTCCCACATTTGTGAAAGAAAAGCACAACACTTTTTTGAAAAAGTCTATGACTAAAACATCCAATCTGATAAAGTTTATTTAATTGCTGAGTCACAGCAAAGGAGGACTGCACTGGAATCTTGAAAGAAACATAACGTAACCCTAACTTCTGGGAAAAGACAACTCATTTAGACAGAGCAGCTCCTCAGCATACACATAAACAGCATGTATGTTTCTGGAGTAAACCAGCCCCCTATGCTGAGTACCAAAAACGCCAAAAAAGGACCTTGGACTTATTTTTTTGACTTTTATTTGGAATGTGATGCACAGCTTCTCTTTCCCTGGTCTGCTCTCTCTCATCTCCCAGAGTCTCTCCCTGTTCTTCTCCTCCCTGTATAGTGAAATTAAGCAAATAGTAAAGAATATAGATAATTAGGAAAATCCTGTGTAGTATGAAGTCCATTGATATCTGTTAAGTGTGCTTCTGAAAAGCATTTCATGTGGGGAGAACACATAACTTTTTATGACATATATGTAAAATTATATTGTGAATGGAATGTTTTTCTTTGCCAGCTTAACAGGTTCTGTTTTGTGTGCCACTATTCTCGGTTTGTTTTCTTACCTGGTTCTTCCTGACCTTGCACTCTCTCCTCTCCTTCCCCTTTTTCATCTCTTCCTCTTTGGACTGACAATCACACACAAATAGATTGTATTCAACTAGATGAAAAATTACCTAAATATGAAAAATACCAAAAAGATATGAATAAATAACATCCTCTCTCTCTCTTTGTACTGTCAACTTAAAGGAAAATAACCAAACAATGTGTTTTATATCTAATAAGAGTTATAAACACTAATCCACCTTACAACATTACTCATGATAGATATACCATTTCATCTAACACTCTGACCTGAATCTGGCTCTTTTTTTCGAAAAATCAATCTTATATCTATGATGAGTCTGTCTGTCTGTCTGTTTGTACATACACACACACAGGCACGCACGGACTTGTAATGATAATAATGTGTTGGTATTGAGTGGTAGAAGTTAAGAACTGTGCCACATATCCTGGTTTAAACCACGTACTTACACCACTACAGCACATTACCTTCTGTAGGAGGCAGCGCTTAGCTCTGTGCAGGTAGAGCCTTAGAGCCCGAGTTGGAAAGTTTGGGATCAAACCATTTTTGAGGCCGGGTGGGGGGCTGTACTTTCGTTGTTAAATCAACCAAGTACTGTATGGTTTTTACACTTTTCTGGTTTGTTAAAAAAGGGCATGCAATACAAAAAAACTCACAAATTTTAGGGGTGCAGGGATTCAACTTATTGGTGCTTGAGCACGCCCGAAAATGGGCGAGAAACGCCTATGTTTTGTAGGCCCAAAAGCTGAACATATTTATAATTTAGTAAGTTATGTCATGGGCACAGAAGAACTGTAGGGCCTCCAGACCCCTGGATATTATACAAAATATGTACTGCGTTTGACTTCACATGCTGCTTTCAATCCATGAAACCTAAATGCATTTAAATATTTGGTATACAATAAGATTTTTAGATTCTGCATCCCTCTACACAACAGAATCTAAAGATAAGTCGCAACAAAACTAACTGTCAAGGCCCAGTTATTTTAGTTTATAATGTGCACAAACCACAAGTAAGTCAATCCAGATGTTTGGGAGTCCTAAATCAGCCCTCACATGTCGACATTTTAATTGTTTATTTGAATCACTTCATATTAAGTGGAGAGGCAGACACAGGCCATAAATTCCCAGGAATAATGGAACATCTGCTGCAGTGCCCATTCTAATAAGCACATGCATCCCAGGGCTCAGTTAGACTGATAGCACTCAAAATAAATCACAGCATCTTAATAATCTGGCAGGCTCTGTGTGGTTTACCTTGTGCGTGACATGCAGAGCCGCAAACAGTCCTGGCGTTTTTGAATTTCTTTAAAATCTGACGAACAAACGGCACCGCAGCGCCACGCCTGTCACATCTGCACGTGTGCATGCGCAGTTGCAGCGTGGTAGGTGGAGGAGAATTTTTTGTTTATTTTCGTGGCCAGTAAGCGAGCAAGCGCGTTGGAGGTAGCTCACGGCATTTTTTGCATTGTATCAGCGTGTAATTAGTCGAACGGACAAACGAGGACGACTTTAGCTAGTATGATACTGTAACTCTTTCGTGAGGTAGTTTTGGGCCCGACTCAACAGAAGGTTAGCTCGGAAGCTAGCTTCAAATTGATGAATGTATGTTAGCGGTAGGTGTTAGCATACGAGCTAGCGAGCTAGCCAAATAACATTAACGCAAGCTAGTTAACGTACCACAGTTTAGGTAGATAAAGACCCTCACATATCATCTTCTACCACTGGGGTCAACACTACTGCGCGGTAAAATCACGGTAAGTCCACAGATCATTTTGTTTTGATTGCGGTGAGAGATAAATCAATGCTTTCTTGACTAGCGTTAGGTCACAGCTGCTAACGGAATTTACGGTAGCCATCGCCAATAGAGCCACTTAACGTTAGCCATGCATTGCTAGCTAACCTTATCCTCTCCGACAAAGATACTTCTTTTATACGTGTGCACTGAATTTAATGCAAAGTCATAAGTAATAATTGGGCGGTGCAATATGGGTCAGGGTTGGGTTACAAACTACTGAAACATTGATAAGAAACATAAGTTATCTGCGTTTATTAGCCATACCAAATTACCCATCGGGACTAAAGTTAGCCACGTTTGTTGTAAAAATACTTTTATAAACTGTTAACCGAAGGGTCATTTTTAGCTGAATATGAAACCCACTACAAAAGAAGAGCAAACTGTTACAAAAATGTCAAATTTTGCATTTTTGACCAAATATTGGCTGTATTTGGGTGCAACATCCAGCGAGATTTCCTGCATACATTAA